>NC_022030.1:14480319-14484302 GCF_000317375.1 Microtus ochrogaster
TATATGCTTGCTTTTGATGTTTTAAGATACCATGCTACCGACTTCACTGTATAAACTAGTAGAAAGAAAAGTTATTGTGAATATTCTGTTGCTAGTCTTAGACAGTATGGTTTTTTCTTAGAAAACTTATAGAGAGAGAGAGAGAGAGAAAGAGAGAGAGATATTAATGCAGGTCTTTGGACTTCCCACAGGGCAGGGAACCCTGATTGCTCTTTGGGCTGAGGAGGAGTGGGACCTGATTGGGGGAGGGGGAGGGAAATGGGGGGTGGTGGCGGGGAAGAGACAGAAATCTTTAATAAATAAATAAATTTAAAAAAAGAAATTGAAAAAAATTCTGTTGCTCAGTTCTTTCTCTCTCTACTCTCACACAACACAGAATCACCTTCTTAGGGCATGGTTTTGCCCACGATGGGTTAGTTATCCCACATCAACCAAGGCCACCAAGACATCCTTCATATAACATGTTCATGGGCTAAACTGATCTAGACAGTTCCTCATTAAGACTGTCTTTCCGGGTAATTCTAAACCGTGCCAAATGCCATTAAAACTAATCATTAAAATAAATGAAGGGCTAGGGAGTCAGTGCTTGGGCTTCAAGGGCCTCAGGTAATATCTGAAATATGAATTTCTCAGTGCATAAAACATGACAAATATTTATTAAAATTCTTGAAAATTTCAATTATGGTAAGTATATTGAAAGTCTGCTCATGAGCAAACTGTAGGCTTTATTGAGACATTCTCAAATATTTGACACACACAAGCTGCCTTTCACAGTCCTGAATCACTCAATCATTGTGACTCTATATGCCAAGCTTAAGGTCTAATTTCTATTATTTTGGACTGTTTCCAAATATTTTCTAGGATTCCCACATCCCAGACAAAGTTTCTCATCAAAGTAAATGAATAGGCCTAATGCAAGTACTTGTTTTTTAAGGCTTAATTGTGAAAAATCTGACGGTGTAAATATGTCCAGATGTATGCAGTTGTATAGGAACTAACGACTAAATGCCCTGCATAGGCAAGAGTGTGTGCATACATTTTAGGGTGCCCAGAAACTTCCTTGAATATGAGGAGGCCCCTTTACAATGTTCATTTTTCACCCACTTAGAACAGTATTCATTTTGTCAAATTTAAAACAAGGTTGAGAATCTGTGATGATTGGTCCTCATGTCAACTTGACAGGGTTTAGAATTACCAATAAAACATACTGTTAGGTGTTTTGGAGGAGCTTTCCTAGAGAGGATTTACAGGGGGGCATGGCACACCCTCTAAATAAGTAGTACCTTCCTATGGGCCTAGCTAAAAATAAGCCCAAACACAGTCAGAATATAGTGACAAAGAAGTTCAAACACAGACAGGGTTTCTGTGCATATCTGGCTTCACACTGAGTATATCAGTTGCGGCAGGATCCTCTGTTGACATGAGGCTCCAGCATCTTAGGCATTCCACTGTAAACTCGCACCTCAGCTGCTCTTTGAGGAGCTCCCAGACATTCAGTACCTGAATGGTGACTCAATAGGCTTCATGCTTTTTGGATTGAGCAGCTACCATGATCTTCTCCCCACCAGGTTATATCAGCTATCCTTGGGTTGCTCAGACTCTACTGTATAAGCTAATCTAGTAAATTTCCATTTAATATTTATCTATATCTATAATATATTTAATTATAATGCTAATACAGTATAATTATAAGATTAATATGAATAATTATATATATGCATTTCACTAGTTCTGTTCTTCTAAAGAACCTTGCTTACCCCAGGATCATAACATTAAAGAAAGGCAGCATAGGAGGACTGCATGGGGACTTTAATATGAAAACCTGGTCTCAGTTTCTGATATCAGGAAGTCAGTTGGGATTGAGACAGACATTTGGAGGACAAATGAATACAAATATTTCCAAGTGTACAGCTTTGGTTTGCAGTGGTGTAAGCAGTTCCAGACGTTAATATTTCCTATTTTTTTTTTTGTTTCGTTTTGTTTTTCAAGACAGATTTTCCCTGTAGCTTTGTGGCCTGTCCTGAAACTAGCTCTTGTAGACCAGACTGGCCTTGAACTCAGAGATATCCACCTGCCTCTGCCTCCTGAGTGCTGGGATTAAAGGCGTGTGCCACCACTGCCCGGCAACATTTCCTTTTTTATGAAAACCTGACAGCCTGAATGTGGCGTTTCTTTTCAGTTTAGCTCAATATTGCCCAGAATCTCAGGCAAGGGTGATATGGAGCTGAAGAAAAAAAAAAAACTGACAGGCAAACAGACAGACAAAGAAAAGACAGACAGACCCAGCCCAATTCAGAGTGTTCTGAGACTTAGGAAAGACATATAGACTGGAACTGATGATGACTGGTGTACCTGGAGCCAAGAAGCTCATTCCAGCATCTCCTGGGTGAGTTCAAGGTAATGTGGAAAATGAAGTTCTGAAGAATCCAGTAAAAATTATGTCTGGGTATCAATTTGTTCTGAATTTTAGAGGAAATATGGGCTCTGAAACCTTCCCCCCTCCACCTCTCTTTCTCTCTCTCTTGCTTTCTTTCTGCTCTGGATTTTTTTCAGCTTGGCCCAGTAAATGTGAGTCAATGTATTATCTTGCCAAGCACAGGGCAACAAGCTAGCATTTACAGGCTTTGGAACATTGGACCTTTCAGAGCTGGTGTGGTCTGAAGCTGCCTGGCTGATTTTTTTTTTTTGTGTAACTTCCCTATTTAAATTTCTTCCTCTTCCTCAACTTCTTTCTACTTACATAAAATGAAGAAGTTCCTGAATTTATTCATTAAGTTACATGATACTCGAAGACATCAGGCAGTTCAGACCCTGGTGGTTGTATCAATTCATTTTAAAGCCCTTTGAGAAAACATTGAAGATGTTCTTAAACACCAAGGAATCAATGGCTAGTAATTCCTGTTTAATAGAGTTTGGGATCAAGGGTGGTTCTAGGTGTGCTTTGTGAAAGGTCATAAGGAAGGGTATGGAGTATCCAGGCTGAGAGTGAAATACTGGTTGCCCTATTTCTTCACTTGGAATTTCCTGGCACCCTTCAGATGACCTTGGAGAAATATGTAGTCATGTTTTCCATTTTCCTCATATAAATACTCACTAGTGTCCAGATGGGCCTTAAGTAGCCCCCATCCTCTAAATCTTTTATAGATTTCCTGGATCAGAACTGAGGCTGAGCACTGGGAACTGAGTTGTATCATAACACAGGTTTTCCCTTGGTGAGTTTTCCTTAATATCAAGACTCAGGTAGGTGCTTCTTCCTGTACAAAGGAAGGTTATTAGCATCTGCTGAGCCCTTCCCTGCAGTCCTTTGAACCTCTTCAATCCACTGCCGTGACTTCTTCTCAGTGAACTCATCTGGCTTCGCAGAGCCATTGTTCAGTCTCATAGTCTTCAGCTTGGGTTCAATCTCTTCCCGAAGTCTTTTTTCCCTCTTCTAAAGTTTCTCACACAAATAAGGTGGCAACTACATGAGTGTGAACTTTCCAAATTTCATTTAAATTGCTAACTCTTGTTTTACGTCTGTTATTAAAGAAAAATGTTGGGTTTTACTTCACTATTTTTGAGACAGGGCCTTACTTTATAGTTCAGACTGGCTTTGAACTTATAATCCTCTGTCCAGACCTACTGACTTGTACCACTGTGTTCTGGAAAGAAAAAAACTCTTAGCTACATTTCCTGTGAAATATAAAACATACAAAACAAAAGACTAGTTTTCAGTCAGGCAGTCTCTCTACCTCCCAGCACTGTGCATATTAATTAAAAGTGCTTCTATAATTCAGATAAATGATATCTTGTTCCTCATGTCTCTCAAAAATCCTCAAGTATTAGCCTTCTAGTGTGGAAAGGGGTTTTGATTCTTCCGATCAAATTATAAGTTATGAGACATCGATTTCTTAAACAGGGTGGCCAAGATTTCTGTCAAGTTTTTGATGTAGTAAAACTTTTCAGGAGCAGAAGGAGGGGGAGCACGAGCAAGGAACTCAGGA
>NC_022030.1:14484402-14495625 GCF_000317375.1 Microtus ochrogaster
CTTAATAAATAAATAAATTAAAAAAACTTTTTATATTTCAACCAGGATGCGATAGTGTAGAATCATGTCCATTGCTTCCATCGAAGTCCTGCTATTTCATCTAAAGTTGACTGCCAATTTGTGTGGCTAATGTTTTCCTGCTGGATTCAGTTCCAGTTCCTAGTGCATGCAGAGGACTGTAGATCACTACCTTTACTGTGAGTTTATCCCCAAATAAATAAACCTTTGTTATACTCCATTCCAGGCTATTGTGGAACTCTTTGATACTATTACAAGCTTGGAAATTAATGTCAGGACCAAATCATGAATTAAGTTCAAGGGCTCAAAAAGAAGTCGTCACAATAGTTATCAAGACCCAGTGGTTTATCAGAGCTGTCCTCAAGAAAGATGCTCCCAAAAGGTAGAATTTGTTCTTCCTTGTTGGACAGTGCATAATACTCTATATAAATAGGTAAAGACTTTCAGGATTTTTAAAAATGATTTTAAAAGAACAACACACCTACCTTATTTCACAGATCTGGAGAGATGTTGGTGATGTTGGTAATGTAGGAATTTAGAAGAGAACGAAGATGAATAGGAAGGAAAAAGGATATAGAACATATCTGGAAATATGACAGAGTCAGGTAGTGGCGGGAAAGAGTTTCATTTTGAGTATGCAGTCCCAGGAAGACTGTTTTTATAACTGTGGATAAAGCTTGAAAAACCATGAAAGTCTGTCTCACTTTTCTGATTGATACTTTTAAATGGACTTTAAAAAATAATGTAGGTAATTTCACATTTTCTCAGCTAGCTGTGTGTGATGAGTGTGTATGGCTACTGGGTTGTGAATGAATCATTATGTTTAACAAAAAGCATTTCTGATATTAAAATTTCATTTCTGTTTCCCACAAAGTCATTTTCAGAGCAAGAATAACATTGTATGAACCACGGGGCGCTTTATATATGTTCCACATTATAATAACCAGAAGACCATTGCACTCCGTAGAATACCATGCCCATCAACAATGCCTGCAACGATGAGATAATAGTTACTACGAGTGCTCAGGGACAAAAAGGATGAATCACTGCGCACCGTATTGTCACTAATAATAAGCACTGGGAATAAGGTAATGTGTTTTTCATCATTATGCTATGGCATACATTGTGGGCTTACTTTCAGAGTTGAAATTGATGACCGCATAAAACTCGGAGGGTTGGCAGAAGTAATAAAATGTTTGTGAGCTAATGTATTACCAAAGCCTTGAGAAACAGCCTTTACTAATTGCTCTGCTGCGTGTCCTGGATCTTTAGTTAGTGGATAACTGATGCAATGATGTAATACTGCCATCAGCTTTCTGCGAATCCTACATCTGTGTCTTCAACCATTAGCATATCCCAAATACTCAGAAGATACAGCTGCATAGGAAGGAATACACAGAAATGCATGCAGTGCTTATATTATAGTAGAAGTAATGCATAGGTGATTCAGAGTATATGGAAAGGTATGTGTTAGTTCCATATAATTATTGTGCCATTTAATATAAGGGATTCAAACATCTGCAGATGTTTAATCTCTCTCATGTGATGATGGAGTTGTCCTCAGGCATCTTAAGGGAGTAAGGGATGGCTGTAATTTCCAGTGATCTAGAAGCCTAAAATGGCTCATGTACTGAGGAGGACTCTGCAGGTGTCCATTCAGGGAAGGGAACAGCAGAGAGATGAGATTAAAAAACTCAGTTCAAACTGACTTCCTCAACCTGGACCAAGACTTTGGAGAGTCTGATCTCAAGTGGTTTATTCACAACAAATTTAATTACAGTATAATTTGGAAAATGTTTCCTGATGTAATACAATCCCTGGTGTACAAGGAAGCATAATTGCATTAAAACCTGACTCAGGGTACATGTCATTGCTTCTAAGAAGATGGGATCTAGAGATAGGCTACCTGCACTAGTTTAAGGGCCTAGGGAAGGGTCTGACCTGGCCTCAGCCATATAGGTAGCATAGAGATCATTTGGGCTATAAGCCACCTCTGGTCCTGTTTGTGGGAACTTGGGGGAGGGCTGCCTAATTAGGGTCATTTGGATTACTAGCCACCTCTGGTGCTGGTTGTAGGAGTTTGATATGTCTTGGTACAAAAAGATAATGCAGAGCACCCAGCTATCAATTACTTCCAATTCCAAGCTTTATAGAAAAACGGATTATATGCCCTTTCTTTTGAAAGAACAATCCTGGGTGCTTAATATTCTCAGGTTCCCGGGGGATCTGTGTGATTGGCCAGTAGCCAGGCAGGAAGTAGAGGTGGGGTGACAAGAGCAGAAAAATTCTGGGAAGAGGAAAGATGTATTCCGCAGTAGTCACCCAGACAGAGAGGGAGCAAGAAGAGACCGTCTCACTGATAAAAGGTTCCAAGCTACATGGCTAACACAGATTAAAAATCATAGGTTAATGTAGGATGTAAGAATGAGTTATTAAGAAGCCTGAGCTAATAGGCCAACCAGTTTATAATTAATGTAGGCCTCTGGGTGTTTATTTGGGAGTAAACTGCGATGGGTGGCGTGGCTAACATAGAGGGACCGGGAAGGACAGAAAACTTGGTCAACACAATAGTGCACTCTACGTGGATACTGTTAGTCAGGGCTAGCAGACAGGTAGATATAAATGATACAGAAGTCATCCTCTATCGATTCCATAATTAAATTCCCACTTCTTGTGAGCCATGTTGTAAGACTTTTGTTCTCCATGAAGGTTTCCCATGTGTGTATGTGGGTGGGGGAACTCTTGGATCTTATTTGCACTCTATATTCATGGTGCTCAATATGTGGCTTCTCTTCTTGGTATTTATGCACCCACTGCTTGAATTAATGGACCTCTCCAAGAAGATCCTAAATTTCTTGAGGCACAGGCTATGCAGCTTAGTTTTTCAGTTTCCAGTGCACATGACACTGGATACCATGACAGGGAATTTAACAGAATGAGATGTAAATCATATAATTAAGGCATTCTCTAATTCATGAAACTTTAAGAAAATTTTCAGTACTACTCTTACAGATGTAATGATGACAACAGATGTTAAGTTCTTGTTAAATAATATATAACTTCTAAATAATCCAAGCACTTGGTGAGGAAGTATATTTTCCTTTTATTTTGCTTACCCTACCTGTTACCATCCTAAAATATCCTTTTCACCAACTTAAAGAATAACATCTCATTCCTACTGCTGAGAACAGGGAGGGCTTAATGTATTTGCTAATATCACTACATCTCTGATGTTACCAATATGAACTTTGTTTTTGGTTCATGGTTTAGACTTCATTGTGAAGTCACCTTTTTCCTTGCTCCAATAGAATGATTCTGTCTCTGCTCACAGGGAGTTTTGCCTCTGTCCCTAATTTTTTGCTCACCACAACTAGACCTAAAGAGTGACTTAGTGAATAGATGCTTCTCTCACTTGCTATTATTGGGCCCTTTTAGGGCGGAAAATCACATAATGATCATTTGGCTTCTGCACAGCACCTTGTTCCAAATCACTGTCTGCAGTGGGGACTTTGCAAATTTTGAATAGATTGTCTCACTCAATTTAGTACAATGAAATTATAGTTCCTGAAAATGAAGTATTTTGCATGAAAATACTGGTCAGAACCTATTGCCCATTACTTTGAAAAGAGAAAAATCACAAAACATGTCAAACTCCAAAGAACCAATTCATTTCTTTCTTGTTTTAGATTTTCAAATTTTATTTATGTGTATGAGTATTTTGCTATACATGCTTGGTATCTGCAGATGTCAAAAGAAAATATCGGATCCACTGAAACTATAATTACAAATGGTTGTGAACCACCATGTAGGTGCTGGAAATTGAACCCAGGCCTCAGAAAGAGCAGCAATCTCTCTAAATTGCTGAGCCATCTCTCCAGCCCTCAACCCATGCCTTAAAGTAAATCTAAACCTCAGGGAACTATCTAGGTTGAAGTAGCATCACGTAAGACAGACAACAGACTGCACTTTCTGATTAGCACACTTACAAAGGCTGCTGGTAACGACTCCGTGCAGTAACATGTTCAGTGTTTACAGCATGCCATCAATTTTATGTTTCTGACAGAGCATAGAAATGAGAACAGGAATAAATAGAGCTTCTTGGGATAAAAACTTACATGTTATAATAAAAACTGATACCTTGAAATAAGCACATTGTGTGTGTGTGTGTGTGTGCAACATGCCAAAAGTTGAGAAAAGAACTGGGGAGAAGGGAAAAGTTGTCATCGTCCAAAGTCTATGGAAGGCTGCGGTGAGTCAGGCTATTAGAACAAAGTTTATTTCCCATGGTTCTGAAGACTAGGAAGCTCGAGATTAGTGGATCTGGTGTCTGCTGAAGTCCTGTTTATTAGTTTACAGGTTGTGCCTTCCCACTGCATCTCCTTGTGGAAGCAAAGGCAAATGAGCTTTCCGGGGTCCTTCATAAAAAGGACCTCTCATGTGGTGACCCTGTTTCATGAACAAATGACTCCCTGTGGTAATTATGGCTGCTTCATTGTGAGATCAACAACTTAGGAGAGCAGTGATTTATTTGGGCTCATGGTTTCAGAGAGCTTAGCCCACGGTCATTCGGTTCCCTGTTTCTGGTCCTTTCATGATGTAGACTACCTGATGGCAGGACTATATTAAGGGAGAACTTGTTCACTTTAATATGGACACAAAGTGTGGTAAGAATTGGGCTGAGAAACATACCCTTCAATGATACATCCCCAAGTAACCCATTTCCCTAAATGAAGGTCCACCTTGTAAAATTCTGTGTCTCTCCAGAAGTAACCCTACTAGCTGGGGACTCAAAGAAACCACAGAAGAATTTTATACTCAAACTCCACCAGTTCCCAAAGGCCCCACCTCCCAATTTTGTCACTTTTGTGGTTAAACTTTCAACATACAGAATTTGGTAAGGGCTATCAAAATTACAATACTAGAAGGACGAGCAATTTCAGGCAAACATGCTAACCAAAGAAAGAGCAGGAGATGCTTCATAATTCTAAGGCCACCATGAAAGCCAAAGGAGAGAAAGGTGTGTTCAATTGTCACAAAAGATGGCCAAATTTTGGGAAATGAAGATAGGTTAAATGCAACTAGCTTTAACTGTTTTTTTAAAATAAAGTGTGTGAGTGTGTGTGTTTGTGCATGTGTGCACATGTGCATGTTCACATTTGCATAGGTGAACGTGGAGAGGCCAAAGGTTAAATCAGATGTCTTCCTCATTTGTTCTCCGCCATAGTTATTGAGATAGCATCTCTTACTGAACCTGGAGCTTTCTAATTTGGCTCAACTGACTGGCTAGAGAGCCCTTGGAATTCTCCTGTGCCTCCTTTCCCCAGCCACTGCACCCAGCTTCTTCCTTACATGGGCTGAGGGGGTTTAAAATCAGATCCTCATGTTCACTTTACTTGCTGAACGTTTCCCAGTTCGGAATGTCATTTTGAAGCAGGAGTGCCATATTGCCCCTATGTCCCCTTGTGTTTGTCTTCTCGTCTACATGAGGCACCTATCCTTGCCTGTCTCTTAGGCTTCATTTTTGGCACCACCAATAGCTGAGACACTTATGCACCCTTCAAGCTTCACGTTTTGCTACACATTGGTTTAACTTAAGACCCTTATCTGTGTATCATGCTGTAAATAGTGTTGTATTGAGTTTTGATAAAAATCAACACTGTTTTTTCTTTTTTAAAGAATACTTTTACTAATTCTTTGAGATTATTAATTTATTTTTGTGTTTTTAAGACAGGGTTTCACTGTGTAGCCTTGGCTGTTCTGGAACTAGCTCTGTACATCAGCTTGGTGTCAAACTCTCAGAATCTCCCTGCCTTTTTCTCTCAAGGGCTAGGATTAAAGACATGTATTACCATGCCTGGCAGTAATTTTATCTAATGTATTTTGATCATAATCACTCCTTCTGTCCCCAAATCCTCCCAGGTCTGCTCTCACCTCCTTACCCATTCAACTTAAAGACAGCTTTAAAAATTATCAGGTTCAACTTGTGTTTCCCAAATAATCCTGAGTGTGGGCCCAGTCCCTGAAGTCAACCTCCAAAGGTAGCATCCTTAAAGAAGATTGTCAGCATTTATCAATTAACAATGGCTCCCTAACTATGGATGGATCTTCATCCCCATCTCTTCCCTTCATGCTGGGATATTGTTTGTCTTGAACTTGTGAGTATTTTGTACATGTTGACACAACTGCCATGAATTCTTATGCACAATTAACTGACCTTATATGTCCAGGAAACACTGTTTCATTGTCATGACTTGGGCTTTTAATAATTTTCTAACAAGATGGAACCTAATATGACACTGTTATGAGGGCCAAGGATCTGTGGCTAGGTAGGTTATAGGCTCTATGGGACATCTATTATTATTATTATTCTACTAAATGGACTTAATACTAACCAACTCAATGCATTTCTCAACTGTCATCAAAGCAGTTTCTTTTGCAGTAGATGGTGATTAATGCAGAGCTTGGCAATTAATCAATATACAGAACATAAGAGAATGCGGAATGCTCAGCCCTACATGCTGTTTTCTTTATCATTGTTTATTATATTGAAAGATGCATGTGCTTTATGAAATCTGTGTATTAAGATCCCACTTTACTAATATACATTCTATGGAATAAGGATAAATTTTATACAGTTTTGTTTTCATCAATTTCAGTTATCCATGATCAATCATGCTGTGAAAATCTTAAATGGAAAGTTCCAGAACTGAATAATTAAACAGTTTTAAATGGTGTTCTTGTTCTGAGGAGCATGATGGAATTTCACACCACATTGTTCCAACTGTCTAAGGACACGAACCATCCCTTTATTCAGTGTATTCACAGTTCCCAAGCCACCTACCTGTCAGTCACCTAGTCACATCAGTTACCAGGCTGAGTTTTAGTTCTGTCTTGCAATACTTGCATAAAAAGTTTGGTACTATTTGCATCTTTGGGGATCTACCAGTGGTCTCAGTAGGTATTTCTAGTAGTGGAGAGAATACCAAATATGTACTCAGTTGGCTTTGCCCTGATTCACGGTGTGTAAAATCTTCCAAGAAGATACACTTTTCACAATAAAAGTATTACAAATGAATGAAGTCATTAAACTATTTGTTAGCTACATAGACAGTTTATATCACAGTCAAAAGAACTGTGAAGAATGTGTAAAGATCACCAAAGAGCCCGAGTCAGATACGTGATCTAAGGAGGGCTTTCAAAAACAAGACCTTGGAATGCAGAGCCTACCACAAGAGGACTAGCTGCATCTTGTGGGAATCAAGCATGCCTGCATTTCTGTCAAAGAGGAATATCACTGTCACTATGTAGTTAGGGGTTCTTCCCGCAGGGAGCAGGAGCGGGGCCAGTTTATTGTGCTGGAGAGCTGGAATTTCAGTAGCAGATACTTCATGTCTGAAGTAGGCAGGCAAATTAGACATGTTGTTTGGGGGCAGCATTAAAGTAATTTCTTCTGAGCTCCAGCAACAAAGGAAGATTTTCCCTTTTCTTTCTTTCTTAGTTGGATAATGTAGGGGAATAAGACCCATAATGGATAGGATGTTTGTTAATTTTATTGCCTATATTGTTGTTTATTTTTATTTTTGTGTTGGTATGTTTAGGTTTTGGCTTCCATGAGAAAAACAACTGGAACTCCCGGAGGATGGAAAAGCTGTCTCTAGGTGGGTCATAGTAAAATAGGCCATATGGCAGAGGAAATGACAGAGACAGAAGGTGACAGAGACACAGAAACACACACATATACACATATATACACACACATATACATACAGAGATAGAGGAAGGAAAGGAGGGGGAAGGGAGGGAGGGAGGGAGATATCAAGTTTTTGAGGACTGTGTCAGGGATTCTGGGTCAAACTTTACCCAAAGCTGATCTATGTCTAGTTTGTAATGTTGCAAACCTATATATATGGTAGACTGAGCCTTCTATTACATGTCATCTAATTTTCTCATTATTGATATTAAGGAAGATATACCAGCTCTACTATGCTAATGCCTAGAACCTGAATTGACCTATGAGGGATTATGAACTGCTTGGAAATGATTAATACGATCCTGAGTTCCTTGCTCGTGCTCTCTCTCCTTCTGCTCCTGATTTGGACCTTGAGATTTCTGTCCGATGCTCCAATGTGGGTCTCTGTCTCCTTTCATCGCCTGATGAAGGTTAATATTCAGGAGGATGCCTATATGTTTGTCTTTGGGTTCACCTTCTTATTTAGCTTCTCTAGGATCTCTAATTTTAGGCTCAATGTCCTTTATTTATGGCTAGAAACCAAATATGAGTGAGTACATCCCATGTTCCTCTTTTTGGGTCTGCTTACCTCACTCAGGATAGTGTTTTCTATTTCCATCCATTTGTATGCAAAATTCAAGAAGTCCTTGTTTTTTACTGCTGAGTAATACTCTAATATGTATATATCCCATACTTTCTTCATCCATTCTTCCATGGAAGGGCATCTATGTTGTTTCCAGGTTCTGGCTATTACAAACAATGCTGCTATGAACATAGTAGAGCATATACTTTTGTTGTATGATAAGGCCTCTTTCGGGTATATTCCCAAGAGTGATATTACTGGGTCCAGGGGTATGTTGATCCCGAATTTCCTGAGAAACTGCCACACTGCTTTCCAAAGTGGTTGCACAAGTTTGCATTCCCACCAGCAATAGATGAGTGTACCCCTTGAGACAATGTATAAAGGAAGGTAGGGCTCAGATGGCATGGGCAGGTCCTGAAGTATGGATGTGAGGCTTCAGGTATTGTCATAAGCTCTAAGTATAGCCACTCTTAGGGCCATCCAAAATGAGGAGAGCAGCATACATGACCTGGGGGAAACAGAGACGTTAGCTGGGATGATTTTCATATTTGAGAATACAGACTGTCGTTGTAGTTATGAAAGTAGACATTAGTGGTGTTTCAGAATAGTTTCAAGATGAACTGATATGTGACAGTGGAACGGTTGTAAGAGCAACAGAAGCAAAGGACTTGCCTCTTCTGTATATATAGTGAGCCAATGGGGTTTGGTGGCCACACTCTCCAGAAGGGAGAAAACAAGAGGTGATCAGGGGGTAGGATCAAGAGCGCTTGACTTGGGGTTTGAGTTTGAAAGTGACTATGAAATTTCCAATAGCAGGGTCAAGTTGGCGGTGGCAGAGGTGGAATCTAGGCCTCTGATAATCTGAGATGTTCGCATTTCACCATATAATAAATAAGACTTAGAATCACATATGAGGGGGTAGAAATGCAGCTCATTTGGAGAGTACTTCCCTGTCTTTCATGTCTAGCATTGCATCAGCCAGGTGTGGCAACTCATGATTGTAATCCTAACACCTGGAAGATGGAGAAACCTGAAGTTCAAGATCACTTTTGCTTATGGAAGAAGCTCAAGCTAGACTGGGATACAGAAGACCTACTCTCACCCTGTAACATGAGGTCCTGCTCATTGGGGTTTCTGTCCTGCCCAGTTCCTATAGCCAGCAAGTCCCAAAGAAAATCACACAGAGGTCTACATAAGTTATAAACTGATTGGCTGATTAGCTCAGGTTTTGTATTAGCTCTTATGACTTATATTAACCCATTCTTATCTATTTTAGCCACATGACTCAGTACCTTTTTCAGCGGGGCAGGTCACATTCTGCTTGTTAGGTGATCTGGGAAAAACTCTGGAGGAATGGGCTTCCTCCTTCCCAGCATTCTCCTGTTCTCATTGCCCCACCTTTACTTCCTGTCTGGTTGTCCCACCTATACTTCCTGCCTGGCCAATCAGTGTTAAATCAGTGTTAAAACATAATTGACAGAATATAGACAATTCTCCAGCACCATTACCCCTCAATAAATATCACAAATGGAAGCAATGGACAAATGTCAAAATGCAATGTGAGAAAATACTAACAAATTCCAAATTCCAAAGCTAGCAAATATAAAATGCCACTAATTTAGAAAACATTGTTTTAACCGAATGCTCAAAGCAGTAGCTATACCCATATTTTTGTCTGTATATTCCTCAATCACCTTTTTATATCATAAGAGTTTTATAGTAGTGACATTTTCTGAGATGAAAACAGAAAGTTATTCTTTCCGTAAAAAGCAATGATAGTTTGGAAACACAAATAGCTTAAAACACACAAGTACAGATGAACATGCAATTCACATTTTTTCTCCAGAACTGATCTGAGAAACACAGGGGTTCTAACATACCTTGGGCCTGTGCCTTGCCATTGGCTCCTATCTGTAGCCTTCGGATCTTAGAATAGGGTCTTGCTCTGTAAACCAGACTACCTCTAACACCTCCGGCCTCTGCCTCTTGAGTGGAGGGATCACACACACACATACCAATAGACACCATCACACCTGAACTGATTTTAGTAATTTCTGTCATACTTTCCAGTAGCACAGTGCATTGATAATTATACATGCTGCATACTTAAGGATTTTCTGACAGAAGAGAATTGTCATTGCTACCAGACATCCTGAAATTTTGCCCTTTTCACAACTGCAAGAGTTTTCAATAGACTATTATTTTCCTCTGTCTCCTCAATTACCAATCCCCAAATTCCACTATTCTAATTTCCAGTCAATAAAATCCTTAGAATCAAGCCGATTATTATGAGGTCACCATAGGTTAGCTTTTCTTACTCTATATCAGAAAAGAGCCCCTGTGGTATATTGAAATTTTGTGCCGCGCTTCTTTTGCTTTTGAAGACGTGTGTGTGTGTGTGAGTATACTTTATTCATTTTTATTGTTGAGTAATTTCCCATGATCTGAATATGCTATATATCATTATTCTTTCTCTAAATGATAATCATTTGCTTTTTTCAGTCATGGACTATTAAAAATAAAGCATTTAGGATACTCCCTATATATTTTTCTTACTAGAGTTGTTCATTTTCTTGAATTATTAAACTTGGTTTTGGAAGAACAGAAGGTGCCTAGTTTTGTTTTATTTATTTATTATTTTTTCAAAATAGCATATTTTGAGTATTGTGTTTCACTATGCACTTTTCATACCTGTATATTTTCATGTGTGTGTGTGTGTGTGTGTGTGTGTATGTTTTAACTGTACTAGATATGCCCAGGAAGCTCTCCAAAATGTTACCAGTGTCTTCCACCAGGCAGAAACATATCAGACACAGATGTTCAGCATCCTCCTAGTGCCAAGTCACACTGTCTGAACAGTACCTTTATTTTTTTATTAATTTTTTTTATTGAA
>NC_022030.1:14496479-14502555 GCF_000317375.1 Microtus ochrogaster
ACAGTACCTTTAAAATCTAGTCATTCTAGTGAGTGTTCTGGCTCTCCACACATCAAACATTGTTTCTTCCATGTTCTCTCATACAGGCTGGGTTTCTGTGGCACCCTCTGGCTGAAATGACTTAGGGTAAGCCTGAACTTATGACATAAAGTGTACTTTTGGAAGCCATCCCTAAATGGGGTGATGTAAGCCATTATTGTGAATGTATGTAACTGGATCTATATACCATATCTCACTAATTGCAATATACAGAGCAATGTTCTAATAAAGTCCCCAAATAATCCTTGATTATCTAGTTCTTCTCATTATAAAGGGAAATAGGATAAGAGAGAAAGAAAAATGGAGAGTGATTGTGATTCTATACTGATACCCTTAAAATATTACTTTTTACATTTTACAAAAACAAAACAAAACTAAAAACTCATAAGCATATATTGTTCAGGACTTCTAAAATGGATTTGCAGTACAAACAATCCTGAGGCTTATGATCTTTTTGTTTCTATTTTTGTGTGACAACCAAATTATCAGTGAGAAGTTAGATAGAAAATACTGAAAACTTCATCAATTTCCTCAATATTTAAAACCTTAGAAAACGCAAAGCCTTGGGACTGTGGTCATGTGGGCAAACGTGCATCCAAGGTACAAGTAGGCACATGAAATGAGTTGTGATATTTTGAGCAATCTAGGTATCAAAAATAGCAGAAGTCAAACTAAAAACAAAGATAGAGAGGGGCTTCCAAAGAGCCAAGTGCAGCAAACACCTTGGGAAGAAAGGACCATGGATATGTGGTCACAGAAGAGGAAGTAGGAGGATCAGAAGCTCAAAATCAAGGCAATCCTGAGCTATTTAGGAAACTGGAGGGCAGCCTAGGAAACATCAGCCCTGTCTCAAATAACAATAATGATTATGATTATTAAACAAGGCTACTGAAAAGATGATTATGTGAGCTAAGTGCATAAAATTATAAATAATTTTTCAGTCAATAGGAAATTGATTAAATGAATTATAATACATGCAGACAATTGTACACCAACATACAACCCTCGAAACGATGAAGCTTCAAATCCATATTTATTGACACACCTATCTTGTTAAACAAAAGCACATATTGCAACAGAATGTGCAGCATAATAGTAACATGCCTGAGTCCCAAACATTCATTGATGTAGGCTATGAAATGTCAACCTTAAGTGAAATTACTCTAGATAGTTTTGATATTTTTCTTGATGTTTTCATGTGCATACACCCCCAAGAGTAGAAACTATTTCCATTCAGGACAAGCAGCTCTGACTTCAGTCAAAGAAGTGCAGATTAAACGAGATAGATAGATAGATAGATAGATAGATAGATAGATAGATAGATAGATAGATAGATAGATAGATGATTGATAGATACATAGATAGGATTTGTTTTGATCAATACAGTTTATAAGGATCGAAAGGATGCTAAGTCATAAGGCTAGTTAGTTATAGGGGGAAAAGCCCACATGTGTTCTAGTGGTAAGTGTGCGTGTTAGAGCAACCTTTATAGTAGGTAGCTCAGCAATATTGTTGAGATATTTTAAAATGTCATCTGGTCCTGGAGGTGCAAGTGTTGTGGCATTTCATCTGTATTTTAATAAATAAAGCTTGCCTGGGGATCAAGAAAATAAAACAATAACACTGGCCAGCCTTACAGACCAGGCAGCACACACCTTTAATCCTAGTAGCCATACTAGATTGACATAGAAACCAGTTGGTAATGGTGCATGCCTTTAATCCCGGTGGTGCACGCCTTGAATCCTAGCCCGGGAGATTAAATGTAAGACAGGAGGAGACAGCTCACAGTCCCAGTCTCATTCTGAGGTTTACTGGAGGCAGGATTGTCATTTTGCACTGAGGTAGAAGGTAAGAGCCAGTGGCTAGCTGTTTTGCTTTTCTGACCTTCAGGTTGAACCCCAATATCTGTTTCTGAGTTTTTGTTGATAGTGCTTCATGCAAGCTTGAATTTAAGGAGTCTTTTTTTACTATTTGAGAATGATCAGAAATTTAATGTAATTTACCTTAAATTTTGCCAAAGGAATGAGAAGGAAGCAACTGTGGAAAATAATTTAATCAGGTAGTGAGGGGAGAATGAAGTAATAATCTGATTTACATTTTAGATTACTCCTGCTCAATATTACAGGTACGTGTGTTTTCCAAATTATACATCATAAATGTGATCATTTTAGCTAATTAATATGGTTAAATAATTTTTGATGGACAATAGTGCACACATACATTTGCACATCTCTGTTTACTTTATTGAAGTACTATTAATAAAAAACTGTGTTATAGAACCAAACCAATATAGGTGTCCCACCATCAAGGGGTGGATAAAGAAAATACAACAGATGATGTACACAATGGTGTGTGTTACTCTCTGGAAAATGGATGTGACTGGAGACAGGTTAAGCAAATCTTAAACACAAATATTGTATGTTTTCTTTGGTTTCTCATTCCTAGATTTTACATAGATGCATACAATTGTGTATGTGTATGCAGGTAGAAAACAGAAACAGTACTTCTAGGAGAGCAAAGGGCACTAGCAGGAGGGCATGTCGAACGGGAGGGAAGAGTAGGAGTGTATGGGAGGGATATGCTCAAAATTATGATTGTGTATAAATTTCCTATGTAACACAATCTCATGTGCAATGAATATAGACTATACATATTTAAAAATCATTTTTGATTAAGGACGAAGCTCAATGAAAGGATGCTTGCTTGGAATATATATTAAAACAGTTATATTTTATCTATAATATTTTATTCTTATGTCTGTAGATATTTTGATTGCATTTATGTATATGCACTGTGTGCATGCCTGGTTCCCACAGAAGTCAGAGAGTGCATTGGATTTCCTGGAATGGGCAGGAGTGGCAGACAGTTTAGAACAACCATGCTGTTTTTGGCAACCAAACACAGGTCCTCTGGAAGAGCCATAGAGCTCTTAACCACTGAGCCAAGGGTCCAGCCATGGATATCTATTTGTTTATGTATTATTTATATAGTTATTTACTTATTTGGTGTGTGTGTGTGTGTGTGTGTGTGTATGTGTGTGCACATGTGCACACGTGAACTAAATGCCATTGGAGCCCAGAAGAGAGCATCAGATCTCTTGCTGCTAGAGCTACAGGTGACTGTATCTTGTCATGGGTGTTGGGAACTCAACTTGGGTGCCCTAGAAAAGTAGCAAACACTTTTAACTGATGTCTCATTTCTCCAGCCCAAGTGACACTGATTTTTAATTCATAAACTAGAATTCTAATTTGGATGCCAGTCATTTATGAGTTTGCTACTACGCTTTTATTCTATGAGATGGATTTGGGCATCACTGTATAAGGATTAAACAAATTGATAAACATGAATGAGAATTACAAACTCAGTCCTTTTGTGTTATTTACTTAGCTGGCCCTTCATAAAATCACATCTAGACCCATTTCTTGGTGACACTTTTTGATATTGCCATGTAATTTTCTTTTGGACATTTGCAGCTATTAATACATCTTCAAGAGAAATTACCTATGTGACCCTTCTATGACATGCTGAGTACATAAAATATGATTTTTTAAAAAAGAGATAAAGTAGTTCATTTCTACCGAAAGTTTTTTATACCTGGTGCTTTAACATTTCATTTTGCTTCAAATGATTGTTCTCTCTTCATGAGACCATTCAAGTTAAATGAAAAATAAAGGAGCTGGGCTCCTTTTGGAGTCAAATTTTTGGTTTATAGATGATGTTCATGATAGAAATGGCAACTCAAATGGAATAGGTAATCACTCCAGGATAAGAGGGTAGATGTTCTCTCTGCAGAACTCTTTCTGCAGGGATGATTCTCTTTTAACATTTTTAAGGTTCTATTGAATATTATAAGGCTGTTTGGAGCTGAGTTACAGCCTTTCATTTGGTCAGTATATTATAATTCTTCTGAAATCTTTCCAGTAACTGAATCGACCTAAAATTTTACCTCTGTGACCAAATAAATAGAAGCTGCTTGTTGAGAAATAGTGATTTAGACTTGCTGTGTCAGTCTCAAAGGCTATTCTGTGAAAAGCACAGATTGAAATTATTTGAGTATATTTCACAAGATTAATAGAAAAATTGAAAAATGACTTTAGAAAGCATTGAAAGGGCCAGAATCAAGAAAAACCCAAATATCATGTAGGAAACTCTGCCAGAGAATGGATGTACCTCCCAGTCAAGGTTTTCCATCTCAGTTGTTAAAGCTAAGGAGTTTCAGTCAATAGTCATAGTTTAAATTAGAGAAAGCAATGTCAATGGAAGGGATAGTTTTAAAATATATGAGTGCAAAGATGTAAACAACATAGCAATCTGTCTATTCCTAGATATGTGGCCATGAGAAGTGAGTATATGCTCACAATGGTCCATGTGTAACCAGGTTTACATCAGAGCTACTATGATGGCACCAGCTAGAAACCCCCCTCAATTCTCCATCAGTAAAGATGGATAAATATGCTCTGGAATATTCATGTAATATAATATTAACAGAAAATAATAATGAGAGCTATAGCTATATATAGATAAAAAAGGTGAATTTCACAGAGTGAAGAGCAAAAGAAGATGAAAACAATCACATACAATATATGTTCATGTAGTTGAGGAATAATATTAACTAAGCTGGAGAAGTCAGAAGAGTGATTTCCTGTAAGTGAAAAGGAACACGTGGTGATGGTCTGGGTTCTAGGAATGCTCTTTATTAATGAGATAGGGTTGCCCTGTGACGTATAACTGGGGTACTTCAGTGTATGTCACACTACGATAAAACAGTTTCTGAATGCTCATAATAAAGTCAATATTCAGAAAAGAAAGAAATACTTAGGGAATTTTTCTCTTTTTTTCTCTACTTCTCAACTTGCAGCTTAATTAAAAAGCAATTATATTGTGCAATAGATATTATTAAACAAGGTCAAAGGCTAATTGGCCCTTTATCCACAGCTAGTCATTGTGCAAAAATCTTTTGTTGCCATTGTACATTCGACTCCTTGAAACTAACATTGTTTAGAGAGTTTCACAATGTATTATCCACCTCTTCCTTCATGGCCTTTATTAAAGTCAGAAGCAATAAAGGCCTTTAGGAAGAGACACTTTTTCATTAGGTTGACTAACTATCATTACTAGTCTAAGAGCATGTCACTCAGGTGCCACATCAGTGCCTTGTCCATCCAACCAGGTTCTTACACAGAACTGCTGTGCATTGATTTGTAGCACTGTTTAAAAAACATTTCCAGTGGCATTAAAAAATAAATTATATTCTTTACCTGAAAAATAAATCAAAGCAAAGAAAACCAGTGGCCCATCAAGCAAAAATAAAGAGGAAAACAAAAACCTTCTGCAAAGTAAACAACATACTCAGAGTCAAGTACTGACTTTTGTCACTACCCGGGCCCCTGGTACCCCCTCTATGGTTAACTCTGGACAATGATGCTAAGGGATTTTCATGCCCTGCATGAGGAGCACACAGGATAAGACTTAAAGCAGAAACTTCGGGATCCTATTAGAAGATTCAAAGCAACTTCTATTCTATTCAAAGCAAGGGTCCTGCAATCCTTTAACCTAGGACCCCAACTCTGAGACAAAGAAGGAAGCATTCACATGATTCCCAGAGATGTGAGGTCTGAAGTCTGGGTGAGGACAGTTCCCCAGGACCAAAGATGTGCTTTTAGTTCTGAAGAAATCAAAACATCTGCCACATCACAGCTTCACCAGTTACTTTCCTTTCAATGCTGGAGAGATAGCATGGCTTCTGTGGCTTTCAGCTTCTCCAGCAGTTAGAAAAAGGAGAAAGCAGAGATTTTAGGTAAATATGTAAGCAGACTAAACACATATCTAAAACATTGAATGTGATAGAGTAATAACTAAAAAGGTATTCAAAGGGACAAAGAAAGAGGGATACAGGGATAAAGATGCCAGAAAATATATGGGGAAAAAGAAACAGACAAATGGTGCTTTTTGATTTAGCCAAGTAGCTAGCACCTAAATGGGCTAGTAGGCATGAATAGGCTACAGGTACATTGTCACATCAGGACCAGGCCTATCA
>NC_022030.1:14502716-14507220 GCF_000317375.1 Microtus ochrogaster
GAGAACAGTTATAGTTCTATAAGAAATAGTTGAATCTTTCAGTCTATTGTCTTAAGTCATTTAGCTAGGTAGATATTTCTCTTCTATCTTGACAGAAGGTGTGTAGTTTATCATAGAACAAAAAATATTTTTCGAACCAGAAGGCCTACAAACTTGGAAGAGCAAGAACACTAAAGGGTTGGAAGAAAGTCCTAAAAACCCAGGAGATTAATAAAACCACAAAGTAGACTTCTGCCCTACGTGCTATCCTCTGCACTCAGTTCCAAGTCCTGGCTATCAGGCTTATGGCTTTTGACTTTTCTTCGGGGAATAAGGAGAAAAAGCCAGAAAATGTGGCCTTTTCAGTAGACTTCCATCTCTCCCCAAACAACCAGATTCCTTTTAAGTCACACAGAAGCAATTGCTAAATCTGCAATTTACTAGACTCGAGGAAAACATTTCAATGTGAAAGAAACTAAAAAAGAAAACAACAAAATAAAGCACAAAGAAAATGGAAGAAAGATTAAAAACAAAAAGCAACAGTTATTTAAAAATTGGAAAAAAAGATTGCTTCAAACAGTTAAGGAGAAGGTAGTGTACAAAGAGCACGAGAAAAAGAAAGCTCATAGGGAAAAATGCATATGATGATGGAGAAATCAGAGATTGATGGAAGACTGAATCAGAGATCAAGTGCATCATATCTTTCCTAAAGTAGTAGTAGTATTCAAGAAGGTAAAATGGCAAGATGGAGAAGAATATAAGAGGCAGACAAGGAGGTTCAATATATGAAAATTAAAAAAATAATTTCTGTAATAGTTGGAAGAGATTATCAAAGACATACGACGGTTATGTCTACTGCAATGAATATGAAATGACACTGATCAAACCCTTTGTGAATATAGCTGAGTCGGAGAGAAAGCCAATCTAACAGGAAGAATTGCACATCACCTTGGCAGTGGACTTTGCAACAGCGCTTTGGAAGCTAGAAGATAAAGAACAATGGTTTCAAAATGCTGAGAGAAAATTTTTTCTCACATGGAAATGAGTATCTAGATAAGCTAATGGGAATGTGAAAAAAAAAACCCATCTTCATGTAGGCAAGGGCTCAGAAACTTTGCTGCTTACGTGTTCTTTCTCAACAAAAAGAATGATTAAGAATAGATCAACTAAAAGGAAGCCACATGTAACAAAAGCATAGTCTTAAATTGTTGTGTGCAATGGAAATGCACAGAGCAACTCACTCTGGAAGTGGTATGATACCCTCCCCCACTTCAGGCTCAAAGTGTTCTCTAAGGTTGCTTGCTCGGTAGCCCACTGGTCTCCTGGCTCTAGGACAAGGACACAGGAAAACAGCAAGCATGCATGGTTATTAAAAAACTGTGTCCTTGGGAACAGCTAGAAGGTGAACCGTTGTCAACACAGGTTTCTATTATTTATGTCATAATATCAAAATGTTTGCAGTGGGGATTGGAAACCAGAAGCTCATCCATGAAGAGACTGCTCTGCTCTGCCTGGAAATTTCAATCAGGAACTCTGGCATGATTGTTTATTTCCCAAATGATTTCTCCTAGATCTTGCAAGCCACCATTTGATAGCATTACTTTTGTTAGCTCACTACCAGGCTACCCCCAGTTGTCTCTGTTGGGTTTTTAAGTGCTTGTTTTGATAATGTTTTTCTGTCTATCTGCTATACACTCTGTTCTTTTCCTTTTTCTTGGTACATGCTTAATAACCTCACTCATTGGAAACTCCAAGTACAGCCCATTCTCCAGGGATGTACCATGTGTACAATATGTCCATAAAATAAATGGCTAAGCAGAAGAGAAAGTAAAGCTAATGGCTAGGGAAAAGCAATCTGAAAGAGATGTTTATCCAGAGAAGAAAGAAACTCCCTCTCAAGTGGGCCACATTGCATCAGGAGGATGAAGTCTCAGAATCTCTGAAAAGAAAATGACAGGCAGTTGGCTGTCCTGATGTTTCTGACTGCTTCCTGTGACAATATTAGTGAAAGAAACATGGGACTTAAATGAAAAAGAAAAAGAAGAGGAAGAAAATAATTTTAATAATTAACTTATAGAAAAATAAAATGACGTAAAAGAAAGTTGATAGGATGTTCATGGTGCATTGTACGACTTGGGTATAGAGAACACATTACAACCATGTCAATACTGAATGTCGAGATGGGACAGGTGGATGTGCAGTTTCCAATAACTGGGCTGTAGCAGATACATTATGCAAACATGACCCGATCAGTGCTTCTTACCTGCATGCTATTTTGCTTTGATTGGTGGGTAACACATCAAGAGGAAGACTCTTCTCCCGCTGTTGTATCTGAGTCGAGCCCCTGACAGTGATTGTCAGAAAGCAGTGGAAGTGATATTCTAGGCTATTTCATGAAAGACCACATAATAAAAAAAACATGCAAATCAAAACTACATGGAGATTCCACCTCACTCTAGTCAGAATGGCTGTCATCAAGAAAACCATCAGTTCTATTCCCGAAGATAGAGGGAGAAATATACACTCTGTTGGCAGGAGTGTGAATTAATGCAAACTCTACAAAAATTAAGTAAGGTCTCCAAGCTACTATAAATAGAAGCGCCAGTGATTCAGGGCATACACATGGAGGAATCTAACCCACATACAGTAGACACACCTGACACCCTACTCTTTCTTCACAATAGCCGTGTTATGAAATCAGGTCAGATAGTCATCTACAATGAAGAGGTTAAATGTGATATATATATGTATATATATACATATATATGTATATATACATAATGAGAGTTTATTTGACCACAAAGAACAAAATTATGTAATTTTCAGAAAAATGAGTGGAATTAGAAATTAATTACTAAGTGAAACAAATGAGTCAGAAAGACAAATAGTTCACAGCTTCTGTCATGTTCAGCAAATAGTTCTTAAAAAATATGGAGAAGGATATGGGACCTTACATTCTAGGAGCAAGGACTAGATAGAGGAGAGAGAGATTAGAGCAATGAGGAGTGAGTGAATATGATCAAAATGATTTGTGTAAATGTATGAACATGTCATAATGAAATTCATGGCCTTGTACAATTAATTGGTGTATGCTACTTAAAAACCAAGAAAGATGGGCTGGGAAGATTGTTCAGTGATTAACACTTTCTTCTCTCTCAAAAGATTCAAGTTTGGCCCCAGCACCCCAGCTGTTTCTGGCAGCTCACAATCATCCAGTTCCAGGGATCTGATGCCTTCTAACCTCTATGGACACACACACATGCATAACTAAAATATATGTTTTTTTTTAAAGAAGAAAAGATCATGTTTTTTACGTGTTGACCTAAGAGAGCTTGCTTTTCCTGCTTCGCGTGCCATGTAAGGAGTCTTCCTACCCTGAAACCTCAACACTGTAGTGATCACATGGAGAGAGATCACTTAGGAGAATCCAGGATCCCAGCTTTCTGCATTCAAGTCACTATAGCTGATTGATTTGTAATTTCAGAAGTCTCCCAGAGGGCTCCCAATGCAGTCTTAGTCTGTACAGAGCGACACAGGACCCTGCTGAGACGGCTTGGTGTGCCCAGCTGAGGCCAGCAAAACCGCAGAACCATGAGGAACAGCTTTGCTTGGTTAATTTCTTAAGCTACTGTGTTGGAGGGTTAGATTTTTACAAAGCAATAGGTGGACCAAACAAACACTAAATAGTTGGAGGTGAAAATCCAGGTTATAAATAAATAACTAGGTGTATAAACAAATTAGTTTTAAAGGCATATATACAAATTAGTTTTAAAACATGGTTCTAAGTGTAAAAATAAAAGAAAAACCAATCCAAAGACATAAAAGTGGTTGCTTTGGGAGAATAGGATTGTAAGGTAAGGATGGGTATGTAAGGGACTGTGATCATAGCTGTAAGCTGGTAGTATTCAAATGTTGGAGCTAAACAATGGAAGGAATAATGCCTCCAAAAGACACCCCAGTGTGATGACTAAGAAAGCTACTTCTTAAATCAGAATGTTTGATTCAGATTCAGTTTGCGGTCTTCCTCAGATGGGACAAGTTAAGCACTTGCGCCTGTTACATCTTGAAGGCTTCATGAATTATTCTCCAAAGACATTTAAGGCAGTGACTGGTACACAGTTAGTACATTTATCAAGATGGACTTCTTAGAAAGAAAAAATCCTATTGGGCTCCCAAAGAAAGCACTCATAGAAAGCAGGGCTATGTGTCCTCTGACCTGTATCATGAATGGGTTATATAATCTCAGGCAATTACTCAAGTCATTTTTCTGAGTCTCCATCCTTTGGCCAAAAGTCGAGAATCTCAACACAGTACTGTTTGTAAAAGAAAAAATTGGAAAGATTGCATGCTCTGCTGTCTCTCGCTTGTAAGGGACAGTTTGCAGTCTAACCTGCAGGGTAATCAAACTCATGGAAATGGATTCGACTTTAAGAACTTTAAGCATCCCAAGCCTTCTGGTTTTCCTTGGCATTGTATGTCAGAAATCTATCTGTAAAAATACTCTGCCTCTTGGCATTTTGATATC
>NC_022030.1:14507320-14521539 GCF_000317375.1 Microtus ochrogaster
TGTGTGTGTTCATTGTTCCCTTTCCAGAGTGACCTCATTTTCCAGTTTTGGGATGTATGATTTGGTTTTCATTTTGTGTAACATTTGCTGAGTTTATTAGTCCCCTGAGGCTACCTAAGACAGAAGCTGGGGGAGAGGGAGGAGGGAGACTGCCTACAAATGCCATTATTATTGCAATTATTCACTAAGGCAGAATGTTACTTTTTTTTTCTTTCTGTTTGCTTCCCCTCAACAATAGACTCAAAGATTGCTATAAGAAGAGGGAAGAGTGGAGGGTCTCTGATCTTTGGCCAGCAATGATTTGGTCTGGGATCTTCCATCCAGGTGGAAAAAAATGAATGACTGTCATAGTTGGTGTTCTGTTTCTGTTAAGAGACACCATGACCATGAGAACTCATACAAGGAAGTGTTTAGTTAGGGTTTTCTTATAGTTTGATAGGGTTGTTAGCTCATCGTCATGGCAAAGAGCATGGCAGCATCCAGGTAGACACGGTGCTGGAGAAGTTGCTGCAAGTTCTATATCTGATCTGTAGGTAGGAGAGAGACAGAGACAGAGACATAGAGAGAGACTGTGGGTTGGGAATGGGCTTTTTGAAACCTCAAAGCCCACTCCAGGTAGCACACTTCCTCCAAAAAGATCACATCTCCTAATTCTTTCAAACAGTGCCATTCCCTAGTGGCTAAGTATTTAAATCTTTGAGCTTATGGGGGAACTTTCTTATTCAAAACAGTGACTGTGGGTAGATTAGTCCCATTCCATTGCCATAAACCCAAGAAGAAGGAGTGAACATAGAAACCCAGAGGTCAGTCTACTGGAGCTACTGTCATACTTATAAGGTTGACTAACAGTGGATTTATCCTTTTAAACTGAAGCAAGTTCACATCAATTCCATATAATCCCAAACTTGAAAAATAACAAGCTGCACCACCTTCACTTTCTCTACACCTCTGCCTTCATCGTGGATCCATGGGTAGCTTCAGAATCTGTTGTGTTCTTTGCCTCTTTTCCTGAGGATATACCAGGTAGAACTTCTACCTGTTATGATTTTTATCCCTTCAAGGCTCAAGGCAGCCACTAGTTCCTCTGGGTTTCTGTAAGAAAACTTAGCTATTTTATTTTGTTCTATTTATAGCATTTCAAGTTAACTCAAAGTCCCTGGGCCATTTAATCATAAATGTTGGGTTGACATGTTCATTTTTACCCCAGACTTTATTCTCACTAAAATGCCCATATGTCTGCAGCCTTGAGGTCTCTCATTCTTTATAGTAGAATATCAGTAAATGCCTGTGGACTGAATGTATGAACAAATAGCATGTTTTCTACCTGCCTAGGATTTTGCTGTAATGAAGAGTGTAGATGATTACAATAAAGTAGTCCCACACTAGATCAGAATGGAGTATAATAAAGGGTTTTTTTTATTGAGAGGTAGACCCACAGGTCAACAGTCCTCTGCATGAGCAGGGAACAGGAACTGAATCTAGCAGTCAAGAGAGGCCATGGAAGCTTTGAGTCTGCATTTATAGTACGAGAGCACACCCAAGTGGGCTGATATCTTGAGGGCTATTGGTTAAAGGAGTTCTCACAGCAGAAGAGTGTTTAATTTCTTCCAGGAGCTCCCTTCCTCGGCTCCTAGTAAATAAGTTATAAAGTGGTTGAAAAATGAGGGTATGAGTATTGGGGATGTTGGGAATATGAGGGCTGTGATGTTGTGAAGCTCAGATTCTTACAGAACTTTTGTTTATGGATTAAAGCAGGAACAGTTACGTGGGAGGAAGTTAGCCAGAGGGGAATATCATCACAGGTCCCTCACACCACTCCTGTAGAGATTGCATATATGTGTATGTGTGTTCTCATTGTGTGCAAGTGCACATCTGTGTACATGCAACTGTGTGTGTGTGTGTGTAGAGGTCAGAAGTTAATATTCAGTATATTCTCCTACTGGTACACATCTTATTTTTTAAGACACCAAAGCTGGAGCTCATTGATTGGTCCAGAATGTCTGGTTAATGATCCCCATGGGGCTTCCTGTCTCTACTTAGCCAGCACTGGGGTTATAGACATGCACACTACCTCCAAGCAGTGCTCTGGGGATCAAACTCGGGTCCTTGTGAACGCACAACAAGGACTTTGCCAACTGAGACACCTCCCAGCCCCTGTGAAGACTGTTATAAAACTGATTTCAATAAAATCTAACAGATTAGATGGTCCTGTTGATAGAACTTGTTTTTTTTTTTGTGTGTGTGTGTGTGTTATATAGACCTATACTATGTAACTACTTCTAGCTAGAGAGTATTCAGTCCTGAATGGGACATCCAAATTGCACCCATCTCCCAAGGCTTAGGGATCTTCATGGAAGAAGGAGTAAAAAGATTGTAAGAGCCAGAGGTGGTAGATAACTTCATGGAATTCTGGCAGCTGTTCATAGGAACTCAGAGCAGTTGTGACAGAGTACACAAGACCTGTGTACACTCAAGCCAGACAAATTTTCAGTGTAAGAAGTGGGGGTGTACACAAAATCCCATCACTGTCTAAAGAGCTATTGGCATTTGATAACTAAAGGGAGGAGAAAGTCAGTTTTCTTTCTTTCTTTCTTTCTTTCTTTCTTTCTTTCTTTCTTTCTTTCTTTCTTTCTTTCTTTCTTTCTTTCTTCCTTTCCGTTTTCTTTTGGATTTTTGAGACAGGGTTTCTCTGTAACTTTGGAGCCTGTCCTGGACCTAGCTCTTATTGAGCTGGCCTCAGTCTCACAGAGTTCTGCCTCCTGAGTACTGGGATTAAAGGTGTGCACCATCACCACTGAGCTAAAAATAAGTTTTCTTTAATGGTGTAACACCCCCCCCCCGTTTTCTCTTTTTAAAACAGGTTTAAACAGGTTCAGTCAATAGAGAGTTTACAATATTGAAGATGATAATGTAGCACAATTAATAAAAATTCAGAGACAGATATTGGAGTTCAACCTGAAGGTCAGAAAAGAAAGGCATCCAGTCACTGGCTCTTCTACCTTAGTCTGAAATGGCGATCCTGCCTACAGGACTCTCAAAACGAGACTGTGTCTGAGAGCCGTCTCCTCCTGTTGTATATTTTTCTTTAAAGTCATGATTTAAGGTGTGTATCATTTCCATCCAGTTTCTATGGCAACTAGTGTGGCTACTGGGGTTAAAGGTGTATGTCACCATTGCCTGGTCTGTAAGGCTAATCAGTGTGGTTGTTTTACTCTCTGATCTTCAGGCAAGCTTTATTCATTAAAATACAAATGAAATATCACTACATCATAATTTTCTTCATGATTGTACTCCTATTTTAGTCTTAGCCTTGATTCAGCTTTCCTCCCTTTAAATGATGGAAAAAACAACATCTATATGGCTGTGAACGTTCAGTGAACAAAGGCATTTAAGATTTTTTTCTGAGATGCCCGATACGTGAGCTTAACAAATGTATTATAATACTTTCATTAGTGATCATGTGAAGACACCAGCATAGCAAAAGCTCTTCCTGTGCTAGCCCCTTTCCCTGGAGAGAAGTCAATTGCTGTTTATAATTTTATCAAATTACTGTATGGAAATATGGCCTCCTCTCTTCCTTTTCCTCTTCTTCCTCTTCCTCCTCCTCTTCCTCCTCTTCCTCTTCTTCTTCTAAGACAGGGATTCTCTCTGTGAGTCCTGGCTGTCTTGGAACATGTCTTGTAGACCATGTTGGCCTCAAACTTACTGAGATCTGACTGCCTCTGCCTTCTAAGTGTTGAAATTAAAGGCGTGTACCACCACCTGGCTTATTCTTTCTTTACTGCACAGGATCTGAACCTTTTGAAAGTCATGTTGGGCTTTTCCCAGTTTGGGCACAGTGCCTTTTTTGTTGGTACTTTTTCTGTGCAGCATGGGAATGAAAAAGCAGGTGAATGTTCTGTGCTGAGCAGGGTCAGCTCAGGGACTCTGGGTGCTGTTGTCGGTGACAGTGAGTGACAGTACACTGGGGTGGTACACACCTCTGCTCTGGTGTCTGGGAAGCAAACACATTGGAGCTGACATGATTTCACTAAAAATAGAATTACAAGCTTTGACTCTGTATAGGAAAAGGATGTGGCAGGGAAAGCTGAGCCCCAGATGCAGGCTGGAAGGGAAAAGCTGGTGTTTCTGGCTCAGTGGGAGTTGCTTCCTCCTTTCCAGCTAGCTCTAAATTGCTGAGTGCAGGAGAGTGGCTTGTGGCTGTGGCGCTCAGGTAGATTCTCAGTCTTATCTAAATCCATGTGAACTCTTTTCCCCTGGAGTCGGTGAGATGCCAGAAGGACTCCTCTTTTGTGGTGAGTGAGGGCTGCAAGGCTCAGGGGATTTCCAGCAGAGCTCTGCAGCTTCAAATCCTGTTTTTTGGATCCAGAAAAGTGGCAGGGATATCATAGAAAGATATATCAGCCGTTCAATGACTCATGAGATGAGTGTGGACAACAGCCGTGTTCCATGGGACACATTATTTTAATAGGCCTCCAAATAATTGCCATTCTATTTTCTATGATCTGTATGGTGTGTGTGTGTGAGTGTGTGTGTGTGTGTGTGTGTGTATATGCTCATGCACACGTGTGTAGAGGCTAGAGGTCAATATTTGGGTTTCATCCTTTAGACTGTTTCTCCCAGAATATGGACTTCAAAAATTTGGTTAGATTGTTTGGCCAGAGAGCTGTTTCTCAGCCTCTTCAGTGCTGGGGATTACAGACAGACATGGCCATATCTGTCTTTTTTTTAAAAAAAATTGATTGTGTTTGTGTGTGTGTGTAACTCAGAGGACAACTTTTTGTGAGTTGCTTCATTCCTTCTACCTTGTCTTAAAGAAGGGTCTCTCTTGCTGCTTCTGCTACTTTGAGAACATATTCCAGAGCATCTGACAAACAAGATTCCTGGCCATTATACTGTGTTCACCTCCCATCACGTCATAGAAGTCCTAGGATTATAGAAGTGTACTACTACATCAGGACTTTAAAAGGAGGTTCCAGGGATTGGACTCAGATGGCCAGTCTTGCACAGGAAGTATTTCTTACTTTCTGAAATGTCTCCCTGCCCCCTAATATATTTTAAAACTACAAGGCTACAGAGGAAATCATAAAATTCACCCTAACATTTTGTTTTTTCCCATATTCTACAATTCTGTAGCTACTTGTTCATTCTCAGCTCTGTGTTTAGTTTCTTCCATGTGAAATTTAAATTGGACCAAAGTTAGATTGAGTGATTAATTAATTCTCACATGTCAAAAACAGACAGAATATCTGTAATCAAACTCAGTTCATACAGAAGAGAATGCACCTTAAAATTCATAGACAGTCCTCAAAAGTGCTCCTCATGTTGAATCCCAGTATACTGCATGATACCACACATTTTGATTAAAGTATGATAGAAAAGAGTGTTTTGCTAAATGCTTAGGAATCAGTGTCGTGGCCTCAATAGGAAACGGCTAGTACACAAATGAGCCACTTAGAGGAATCAGGAGATGTATTATTTCAATACATATGGGTAGAATTAAAGATCCCCACAAGGTAAATGAACTCCCTAAATAAACAGCATTAGGGGACATTACTTCCTTGGAGTCTAAAGAAAAAGAAAGCAGAGTAGTTAACAAAATTAAGAGTATCAGGTAACAGTAGCACAAAAAAGGGCTCATGGGAAGATGCTAGGCACAGCCTTGGGTAGAAGAAACACAGTCACTACCAGCCTATAGCCCCACAGACAGAGAGTCTGGAAACATCTTACTATCTTTCCTTACCTTTACCATTTGTCTCTGCTTCTCATTGGGTTAATAAATTCTGAAGTTTGAGTTTAGGAATCCTTTATATATAGGATACAGTCTATATTAGTCAGGATTTTCCAAGGATACAGCTGATAGAACACACACACACACACACATGCACACACACACACCTCTGTGATCTATATAGTCCTTCTGCATCCATCCATCTATCAAGAGATGTATTTTAAAGAGTTGGCTCATATGGTAAGGAGAACTGGCAGTTCTAAAACCTCTAGTTGAATAAACTGCAGACCCAGGGCATAGCCATGTTGCTACCCTGAAGGCCCTGTTATAGCCGAAAGAATTCTTTCCCTCTCAGAGTTTTGAGGCTTTACCTGAGGAGATGTAAACAAATGACTGTTCATCCCACACAGGATACGGACAGCATGGCAGACAAGCAATTCCATCCAAGTCTACCAGAGTGTAGCAGTGAGTTTATCAGGGCAACTTACAAGACTGTGAGTGAGGGATTAATTACAGGCGTACAAGAGATGCAAAGGCAGCCATGTTGCAGAAAAGCCACAGAGGCATGGGTGATGATGCCTAAAGGCTGCGCCCCCTGGATCTACCCTTGAATCACAACTTGTAGGCAGCTGGGTCAGTTAGAAAGCTTTCTCTTCCCAGCAATTGTTACTGCAGGTATAACTTTGAGAGCAGTGGGGATAGTTGCGTCACCTAAGTTTCAAGAACTTTATGGAACTTGTAAGTTATGGGTGCTTCCTGAGCCTAAATGGACTGTCATACTTAAAAAGAAGTAGGTATACAGCACTGGAAGAACCTCAGTCTTTGCCATTAAGCATTTGTGTGGTTTGGAAGAAGCCAATTTATGTTATGGAAGACTTTATTCAAAAGCCTACTCATTGAAGTGCCAATCACATAAAAAGTCATACTTTTATTGATCATAATGTATATACTGGTATTAGAAACAACTGGTTATACCATACGTATGCTGATATGTAAAAGTGACCAATACAATATTCACATAGGCCTATCTTTGATGCACAGAGGACTGTGAGCAGTAGAGAGAAGAAATGAGAAGGGACACAATTAGAGAATATCTAGGTATCCACAAGTAGCAATCCCACCAGCCTACCATCCTTTTTTTCCCATGCATTGTGAGTGTCTAAGTGCCTGAACCAGTACCTAACAGATGCTCTAAGAGTATTGGCTGAACCGACTTGAATGTTACACAAGCAAATTCTGGGAAACAAGTGTCAATTGAGGGACTCTGGGAAATAGCAATATCTCAAGAGCAATTTGCAAGAAAAAGGTAAATGTCATACAGTTCTTTGTCGTCTTGAGTATTTGGCAATGTACCACATCGGATTAATCAGAATTGATCATATCTGCTAAGGTTTAAGATCAGATGACATTTACAAGCTTCAGTTCATGCCTTATTAATAGAATAAATTTAGTCATTGAACTGGATGATCTCCTGTGCTGGCAGAGACTTTAAATTGCTGCCTTTGTAACCAAGTAGTTATATAAAGGATTGGCTCTATTGCTAGGGTACGATGGAAGTCACTTATCAGATAAATAATCTTGAAAACAATCTAGTCTTAATGGACTGCACCTGCTAGGAACATGACACCAGATTTCCTCCTAACAAAGAAATGAGCTGGCAGTCAGAATGCGCCCTATGTTCCTCACAACAGTGAAGATGGAACGCAAAGGGACAAGGCTGAAAGGGCCTCAATAAAATGTATCCTGGGCTATTTAGCACATTATTCTTGAAGATTATGAAAAAAAGGCTATCAAAATATCACTTTCTCATAAGTCACTGTTTTGGGGGCCAGATCATTTTTATCCCTCTAAACTCAGGACCAGGGCAGTGATCAAAGTTTAAAGGCATGATAAGAGTCATGAACATGCAGGATTATATATACCTCAAGGATGCAGGGCTACCGAGGAGCATGGCAGTTACTGCTCCAGTTTATCTTGTGTCATCTGCCTCTCAGAAGAATATTTCTCTTGTTTCTGTTGCTGTTGGATTCTTATAAGCAGGGAACTAGCAATTGGGTATCTGAGAGCAAAATAAATAAATGTATAAATACTTCATGGAGGCATATTAAGTGGAGAGAATACTGACTTTTTTTGTGACTTGGTGTAAAAAGAAGTTGGGTTACAGGACAAGCTTGAGGCAAGTCTGTGAAATGATTGCAAGTTGTCATTAGAAATTGTTTTCTGCACCTGCTTCCCCGTCTCTTCCATAGTCTCTGTCACTGTCCTTGCCTGTCCCAACACATGCACAGGCACACACAGACACACACAGGCACACAGCCACAGCCACACACTCCTCCTATAACTTTCTTGTATCTTATTCTCACAGAACCTGGCTTAGCTGTTTCCTAACCCAGCTGAGACTATTGAATGTGTATCTGAGTCCCCAGGGCTTAGCATGGCACTTGGAACAGTGAATGTGCTCAATAAATCTTTCATGAGTGAATGAAGCTTCAATAGGATGCCAGATAAAAGTGGCTTAGTGTGTTTCTGAGGCAGGGTGTCTACAGTTAAATAAGAAATTCATAAAGCTAGAATCTCCGATGACAAGATTTCTGGCAGTGTGTGGTTAAACACTACAAAGGCAAGCAGGTAGCCCAACAAGCTACAGTTAAAAATCTTCTATGCAAACTGTTTGCAAGCAGAAGACAGAGCCCCTGTGTTTCTAGAGTTCTGGATCTATCAAAATCAGGAGCAATAAGTTATAAAATTCTGTCATTGTAGGCATGCACCTCTTATCTCTTCTGGAATAAACTAGCCTTCCTTCTCAGGCCACTGAGGAAAGAGAGGCTAACTAAATGGCTCAGCAGTAGACTGTCCCTTTGCTGATGTCATTTCATGTAGTCTTTTTTCCCAAAGGAATCTGCTCCACCAGGCTTACTCTAGTTCCATGACATTGGGGTTTGTCAGAACATGCCAGATATTTTTTTTTGAATAGAAGTTGTTAATTTTTATTTTTACTTAACTGGTTCTTTTAACTTGCTGGTAACTTTTGTAACCTCTGATTTCTCTAAGGACATTATTTTTGTGTTTTCCAATGCTTCCCTCATCCCCAGTTAGGACACTACATAGGTTAATTTGTGGTTTACATATTCTCAGTGGTTTCTCATTAAATAGTGTGGTTAATTCCTGACCAAAGCGCAGAGAACAGGTTTAATATTCTGAAATGAACACTGACTACCATCTCATGAAGAGTGTTCAGGTAGGACATGCTGTAAACAGCTCTGGTCCTAGTTTCTCTCACCAACAGTATCTCTGTTTAACTCACTTTGCTCACATGCAATCGTCTTGTTTACATGATAACACATGGGGGAAACATAGATGGAAAGATTGTCCATCAGTAGGGTTCACCATATATTTTCTTTTGTGCAAAGGACTAGAGGGTAAATATTTAGACATTGTGGGCCTCAGAGTCCCTACCATTGTGCCTTAAAGGCAATAATATATAAAACCAAACAAATGGTATGGTTTATTCAACTGACTTATAGACAAAAATGGGTTTACAAGCAGAGATTTGGTTTAGGACCTTAGTTTGCTGACCTTCCACACCCTAGGATAAACTTCTTGGGACAGTTGATTTCCCCATGGTCATGTCCAGGTCACTACTTCATCTTTACCTCTTCTGATGACTCTCATGGTTCATACTTGGGGGCGGGGGGAGTCCAACCTGTCCCCACACAGGGGTGGGTGGTGTGTGTCTACATAGTAACCTGTGCTTAGTTTTATATTAATCACATCCTGGAAGATGTGTTATGATGTGGGAGCCCCCTCTGTGTGCTGTGATTGCCATTAATAAATAAAGAAACTGCTTTGGACCTATAGCAGGGCAGAACTTAGGTAGGTAGGGAAAGCGAGGTTGAGTGCTGGGAGAAAGGAGGCAGAGTCAGAGAGATGCCACGGAGCCGCCAGAGACAGATGTTGGGAATTTTAGTTCATAAGCCACAGCCATGTGGCAATACAGAGATTAATAGAATTGGGTTAAATTAAGATGTAAGAGTTAGCCAATAAGAAGTTAGAGCTAATGGGCCAAGCAGTGATTTAATTAATACAGTTTCTGTGTGATTATTTAGGGTCTAAGCTAGCCAGGCAGCTGGGAGGAACAAGGCACCCTTCCCCTAACAGTGTTATTTCCATCAAACTATGGGGTCTTTGATGTGGAGATAGTGTCAGAGTTACAGCATAGCACAGGGTCTGAACATCTGTCACATGACTGGGTCTCAGTAAAAGCAAATGCACGTGGAAGGGAGGGAGGGCGGAATGAGGAGGAGGGATCTTTCTCTGGGTGTAATTTTAAGTTAAGTTTCATTGTCCCTAACAGAGTATGGGTGTCAGGTGAAGAGAAGGTGACAAAGAAAAATAGAAATTGTAAAGAAAATGAGTGGATTTAGGGAGGAAGTGGAAATAAAGGAAGTAGAAAGTCACTGAAAATCGAGAATGTTCACTGAGAGCTACTGAGCCTGCATTATATTGAAATTATTGGTATTACCCCAGATAAAACAGCATCATAAAATATATGCTTTAAGCAGTGAAATAAAATGTTACTGTGGCAAAAAAAAAAAGCAATTCAGCAATACATTTGTAGTACCTCTGGGGCTCTAGAATTTATGACAAGGAAATGAACCAGAAGTAAATGAATCAAAAGCCAGAATAAGGAGCGACCACAAACTACAGTTTAGTTAATAATGCACCTCATTAAGAAGTACATCCAGCTGCCTTGTGAATTCTTTCTCGCTTTCTCTTTCTCAAAATTTTCTTCCAGAACTTTTCTGTAGTATAAAGAATCATATAATGATGTTTTCTGTGTGATTTTATCTTCTCATGACCCAGCACTAGAATGAAAAACTTCCCACCCTAAAAGGAAGCGGGACATGTCAGGAGCTAGCCTTAAGTATAGCCATGCTTCCTTAATTATGAAAGGGCTGACCCCAAATATTTTTAGTGGTGGGCAACATACATGGAACTGTCAGAAAAGCGGTATAATATTCATATGTTGACGCCATAAAATTTACCTTAAGCTGCCGTCCACATACATTGCTCCAATGTGTCCTTTGCATATGTAAATTACAGGGCTTAGCATCTGGGTAGCAAAATGTGCAATCGCCTTTCAAAATTGTCTTACTGGGGCCTTTTCATCCCTACTGAAGAGCCGGGTAATGAGAAGCTTTGACATCACCCACAAAACAGCAAACAACATTGTCATGTACTCAGGAAACCATTATGTCTGCAATTAACTTTTAGCCTATATTATCAGATATTCAATGAAGAGCATACTGATAGTCTATTAGATAGAATGCCACCGTGACACATTTTATTTGATCGCAAGTTGATTTTGACATTCATTTTCAGGGCTCGTATTACTAAACCTTTTCACTTACTCCAAAGTGATCAGGTTTGAGACATTAAGAAATAAAATGTATTAGTTAAAGATGACAGATTACTATGATAAGAAGACATGCTAAATCTAGAATGAAATAGGCCTGGTTGTTCCTGTGGAAGAGCCAAGGTCTTTGGTGGTTATGGCCTCTCTTAGGGGAATTTCTGATGCCAATCATAAATATAAGAAGAGGTTCTCAGAGAAGACTATAAAGATAAGTGTTAGGTAGAGGGGGAAAAAGCACTGTATTTGTTTTTCTGAGTCTTGCTTCTTTGCCCTAACCAGAGCGTTGTAATCATCTAGCTGTATGCACCTTGGAAAAACGAATACGATGATACCAACTTTAAGAAACTAGACCCAAAACTAGAAATGGAAAGGGTTAGACACCGTGAGCACAGCAAACAGCTTGCATGTGTTACGAAGAAAACCCTGCAGTCACCTTATCTGCCATGATTGAATGTGAAGTGCCCATGTGTTTGGACAAGTAGCTCCCAACTGGTGATACCAGTTTTCAGAAGCTGTAGAGACATCAGGAGGAAGGAGCCTTGCTGTAGGAAATGGGTCATCGATGAGAGCTTTAGATGATCCATTCAGATATGAGCAAGCTCCCATTGTGAGTTGTGCCTACCAGAATACCTTTCCCACCATGAAGGAATGATCACCACCAAACCATGAGACAAATCAATCCTTCCTAAGTTGCTTTATTGGAATACTTTATTATAGCAACGAGAAAAATGATTAACAGTATACCACACGAATAGTGTGCCTGTGTATGATTTTATTTTAGTGACTGAGATTTTAAGAGTGTGTCATAAATGCCTCAGCCTTGCTGCAACACCACTAGGTACACATACCAGGTCTAAAGGGATGCTTCTGCTCAATATTTGAAGGCAGAACCTTTTTTTCTGCGGCCAGTGTGGATTCTGAAGTGGGAAATCATGAGTGCTTTCTAAGGATGAGTGAGACTCAAGATATGGTTGGGCCTCCAAGTCTGGGGACCACCATCCACAGAGCTTGCAACATGTAGCATGGTGTTCACAGCTTATGTAATGATTCTTCTTCAGTTTGCAACCTTGTCTCATTTTCAAAAGATCCATGGCTTCTCAGGCCAAGTGGGAACTTTGCAAAATGATGCAGGTTATCTCAGGTAAGATCAAAACAAAGTCTTAACAAACTTTCAGAAATTGTAACAATGCCCTGGCTTCTCACATGGTGTCTGTGATCTTCAGCTATGAGAACAGGCTTCTGATGTTACTGAGTATGGAATCAGCCTGTGTCTAAGAGCACTAGTTGAAACTCTTCTACCCGCTTTTAAAGAGGTTAGTTTTCCTTCTTAGTTTAATATTTTCCTCTAATGTACTTTGGCTTCTCTATCTGTAGGTTCTGCAGGCATAGATTTGATAGTCCTGGGATGGAAACTCTTCAGGAAGAAGTTGTCTATACCAAACTTTCATTTTCCATGTCATGCCATAAACAATGCATTACAATAACCTCTTACAAGTGCCCTTAAAATTTGCAGAGCCTGGACATATTACAAGGCATAGCAAGGAATCTAAAGGTAATTGAAAGCTTGTAGAGGAAACATGTGTGTCATCTGAGCCACAATGCCAATTCAGATAAAGACTTGACTGTTACAACTTCTGATGTTTGTAGTAAGTTCTGAGACACAACCACCTTCTTATCACTACCACACATCTGCATTTTCTGTTACTCAAAACGTTTACTTTAAAATTTTTAAAAAGTGTTCTTTAGGACCATTAAGATGTCTTAGTAGGTAAAGACACCAAGCCTGACAACTTGAGATCTATTCTCAGTACCCATACTGTGGAAGTAGTGGACTAACTCCCTAAAGTTGTTTGACCTTTGCATATTGGCTGTGCTAAAAATGTGAAAAATTATAAAAATGTTTAAATGTGTTCTACATTGGTGTATACCAAGCCTGATTAGTGTATATAGTATATACATAGAGGAGCTTCCACCTGATTGTTCTAAATCACTTAATTCAGTACATTCCCATTAGTGCCAAAGAGAAAATATTTCTGTCTTTAACTCATGATCAATCACCCTTACCAAACCCATAATCAAATTCTCAAGGTCCTAAATATTTGGAATATTGAACTATTCATCATGAGGTAGCACACCAAGCTCGGCTGTGGAATCATTTGTTTGTCTGCTTTCAGGTATGCTTCTAGAATGTGTTGGAATTGAGCAGATGCAATGTTTGGATAATAAATGGTCTGAGTTCCCCGAGGGAGCAGTGCGTCACTGGCCAGTGGACTCTTCCTTTTCTTTAACCAACAGTGAAATGGAAGCAAACATTTTTAGTATCGTTATTTCCATCGACCTAATATGTTAGACTGTTCTAGAAGCTTAAATTATTTTAATTGCCATCTGTTTGACAAGCAAACACATAAACAAGATGCTGAGGAAGTTTTCCTACATTGTTTATCTTTCTAATGCCTGTTTGGGGAAGAAAAAAAGGAAACTCAACCCCCTGAAAATTTCTCTGAAATCATATCATCACATCAATCAAATCTTAATTATTAATATTAGAGAGTTCACATACTGTGTTATAGGTTGGAAGTGTTCTGATTCTCCATCACAAGGGGTATATGAGCATGAGGATTTATTTATTTTGAGACACTGCTCCTTGTGGCCTAGGCGGGCCTTGAACTTACTATGTAGTCCAAGATGACCTTGAACTTCAGTCCCCTTACAGAGTGTGCATCACCATATCCTGTCTTGATGCTTTTTTTTTCATCATCCAGTTTCACTGATGCACAGATGAAGAAACAGAGGCACATACTGCTTCAATATCTTCCTGAGGGCCCTGCCATCATTGTGGCAGAGGGAGGACTCAAATCTGGGCCCTTGAAAGAATTATCATCTCAGCCAGAATGCTCCACTGCATACATGCTTTTTACCCACTGTAACAAGGCAGGGTGTGCCTCTCAGGATCATGCTACTTGGGCATATTTTTTTTACTTGAAGCTCAGGGAAGTGTTTAGCAATAAAAAAGAAAATTTTTCTTCTCTGCACACACACACACACACACACACACAGAGAGAGAGAGAGAGA
>NC_022030.1:14521639-14523274 GCF_000317375.1 Microtus ochrogaster
AGAGAGAGAGAGAGAGAGAGAGAGAGAGAGAGAGAGAGAGAGAGAGAGAGCATTTGCCTAAGAGCAAGTGATGCATTTCTGGGTTATCCCTTCTCTTCCCCCTAACAGGAGAAAAGTTAATAGCAAGTGAGACTTCATAGCCTTTGTAGGCCAGGTGAGAAAGTCTTCTTGCCTGGAAGACTTTGCTAAATCATCATGATGTTTCACTAGCTTTCCCCACAAGGTACCTTCCCACAAGCAACTACCCTCAGAATTTAAATCCTTTTCTTTAATCTTCTTTCAAATCTATCATTCTTCTTCAAGGTGAATTCCAAGCCTCCATTCTAACTGCCCAGAAGAGCTTTGCATTGCTGAATCACACCCCACCAAGATCTCCCGTGTGTACATTGAGTGTACATACTAACAAATGTGGCTGTGTGTCTCTGTATCTTGCCAGTTTATTTCACATGTCCCTCAGTCATTACAGGAAGAGACAAAAGAAGAAAATAACAGAAAGATGTCTGGCATACAGGATTGCATCTGCTTGTGACAAGGAAGTAGGTGTCATCACTTTCCAGTTTATAGTTGACCATGAGACTCACTCCTACATGAAAGTGTGCCAGACTTACATGGCTCTGAGTGCAGCTGGTTTTACAAATCTGTGGTTCTACATCCAGTGATTGACTGACTGTGAAAAGAAAATATCATATTTTAAAATGTAATACCTATCAACTATATATTTTTTCTTTAACTATTCACTAAACAATGTGGTGTAATGTTTACCTGTCTTCATGCTGTATTTATCCTTTTCAGTTCCCTAGGGGAGGACTGGAAGATGTCAATGGGCTGTACACAAGCACCATTTTATCCAAGGGACTTAGGTAGCCACAGATTTCCTATTATTGAAGGTAGAAGCCCTGGAACAGATTCTGTCAAAGAGCAAAGGGACACATGTAGAATATTTGCTTCAGGAACTTGGCTCCTTTGCTATAAGATTCATTCTTTCGCAGGCACACGCTTTTATCAGCTTCATGCTGATAAAATGTTAAAAGTCTTCAGTGTGTGTTCTGAGACCTGTTTTAGAGTGAGAAATAATTTAAGAGCTAATTCTAGAGTTTCCAAAGAAGCTTTCCCAAGCACTTTACATTTCACTGAGGAAATTACTAATTAAATTTAGGAGCAGGCTCTCAGGGTGCCTGTAACTGTGAATTGTTACTCAGAGGCAAGCTCTGAGCTTGGGGTCAGCCTAGACCAGTTTTCATCCTGGGAAGAGTGTGTGTGGAGGTGTTAGCAAAGTACTTGGGCTCAGGACTGGTGCCTGGGGAGGCTGTGTTCTCATCAAGGAAATCAGCTGAAAATGGCTTAGGAAGCTAGAAATACAATAGGGTAAAGTATAAACAACTATATTTGATTTCTTGGCATTAGAATAGTAAATTACAAAGCTACCAAAGGTAGTGAATCCCAATATTTTATTTGTAGTGTTGTATTATTGTGGAAACATCTAGAATAATATGTCTTATTATATATGAAGACATACATATGGTTGGGGAGTGCGAACACTGACTATACATGGGAAACTTTGGAGGCTAGAAATGTAAGTCTACTTCAGGGCTTATCATCTATTTACCTGTATCCACTGTGTTGTCTATAAACTAC
>NC_022030.1:14523524-14532434 GCF_000317375.1 Microtus ochrogaster
ACAGCAGGAAGATTCCCACAATTAGATAACAAGTGAAAACACAGCTGACACTTCCTACACCAGCAGGGCCCCTTGGCTTATAATGACATTGCCCTTTATAGCGGAACCAGACATGAGCCGTGTGATGTGGAGGAATACCTAATAAGCTCCAGCCGGACTTTCTCCCGATAATGGTGCCTTCTCTCTGCTCTACAGAGGTGCAGAACTCATCCCGCTGGTGTGAGGTGGGGTTCTGCTTAGACACGACTATGGAAAAGGTGAAGCTAACACAGAATACTATTTATCTTAATCTCAAACAATATTGGGCTCGTAATGTGTCATGAAACATATTTCATTTGTACTATGTATACAGACCAACCAGCTTTTCATAGTTGTGACAAATGCCCTAAAAAATCAGCTAATAAATTTATCTTTTAAATAAATTTATTGCAGCTCAGGGTTTGACAGGTTTTATTTTTTTCATCCATGCTTGGCTGGCTCCCTTGTTTCTAAATCATGGCGCTGGTCTAAGTTGAAGAAAACTAGAAAAAGAGGGAGAGAGGAAGCTGAGCGCCAGCATTCACTTCTTTGTGGTCCCTGAACGTGGATGCTATGTAACCAGCTGCCTCACCTTCCTGCTGCTGTGCCACTGCAGCCATGGTGAACTGTCTTCTCACACTGAACCAAAATTAACATTGCCTTCAGATGTTTCATCAGCAGATGAGAAACACTACTAAGACACGAACATCAGAAGGAAAGCCTCAGCTAAGCAACGAGGTCGTCTTGACTGCGGACTTGTTTTAGTCGATCTGTGACTTCCCTAACCTTGAATAGTCATAAGAGAGGGCTGTCTTGGTCTGTTTGAGGCACTCTAGGAAAATGCCACAGACTGTGAGGAGTATATATTGTACAAATTATTTCTCACAGTTCTGGACAGTGAGAAAACAGAGGTCAAAATTTCAGCAGGGGCTCTTTCCTGACTCATAGGCATTTATTTTCTCACTATAACCTGATATGGGGAAGTAGATGTGGCTTTAGGCCTCTCTTAAAGGGGTCTTACTCCATTGTGTAAGTGTACCACATTTTTTTTATCCATTCTTCAGTCAAGGGGCATTTAGGTTATTTCCAGGTCCTGGCTATGACAAACAAAGCTGCTATGAACATAGTTGAGCACATGCCCTTGTGGCACGATTGAGCATCCTTTGGATATGTGGTACATTTACACAATGGAGTAGTACTACACAGCTGGAAAAAAACAACAACAACAACATCTTGAATTTTGCAAGCAAATGAATGAAGCTAGAAAACATCCTTTTGAGTGAGGTAACCCAGACTCAGAAAGACAATTATCATATGTACTCACTCTTAAGTGGTTTTTAAACATAAAGCAAAGAAAAGTAGCCTACAAATCACAATCCCAGAGAACCTAGACAACAATGAGGACCCTAAGAGAAACATACATGAATCCAATCTACATGGGAAGTAAAAAAAGACAAGCTCTCCCGAGTAAATTGGGAGCAGTTGAAGGGAAGGGGAGGGGCAGGAAGGGGGGCAGAGAAAAATATAGAGATCAATAAAAAACAATAAAATTTAAAAACTAAAAACATAAATAAAAAGGGGGCTCTTTATAATGCCTAGCATTGAGGGTTCTACCCTCAGGATCCAGCAATTCTCAAGGGCTCCTTCTCCCCAAATATATATATATTGGTATTATCTTTTAATTTGTATGATTTGGGGGAGAAAAAATATAAACTTTTAGTCTCCAGAGGGTCCTTCTTCACAGTGACCAAATGATTCTTTTAAAGTAGCCACATCTCTAGTTGATAAATCCCAATGACTGTCTCACTAAAGATAAGACCTAAAATCCCCATCAAAGCCTCTGAGACTTTCCATAATATGACACCTTTCTTGTTCCACTGACGTCGAGACCAGCTCTGTCTTCTGCACACTAGTTCTGTAGTTCATCATGTGCATTAACATTTGCAAAGCACACAGAATACTGCCTAATGGCTAGCTGGTAATCTTTGACTAATATCAGCTATTGTCACTGTTGTCACTGTCACTTGAGTAGGCTGGCTTGCTGCCCACTGTCTTCCAGGGAGAAATGAGAAAGCATCACCCCTTTCTCTGAAGCAAGCCCAGAAATTTGTTCAGGAATGTACACCTCTATTCTACTATTTGCTGGGATCTGTCTTAGGTACCGAGGATCCATCAGGGCAGTAAAGAGTTGTGATTCCTCCATTTGAAAAATCTTTCAATGAGCAAGACAGTCAGAAGCACAATTCTAAAGTGATAGATAATGGCTACTATTATCAAGAGCATCAAGATGAGACATGGTGAGAAGAATGGAGATGTGGGAACAGGAGCTCTTGTAGCTGGAGTTGGCAGCACAGGCCTCTGGGGCAAGGTGATGTTTGAAGATAGATGGAAGAAGTTTAGGGAAGGTATACAGATATTTAGAAAAGGCTCCTCCCATAGAGGCTGCAAGGGCAAGACAGTATCTAGTATGTCACAGGAACATCTTGGAGGACAGTAGTGGACAAAGATCAGTTCTCAAAAACAGTGGTGGCTACAAGGCCAGAGGAACAAGGGGTCAGAATATGGAGGGCCTTGGAGACCTTCATAGGGATTTCAGATTTTGTTCTTAGTGCAACATTCATTGGAGTGCTGCTACTGGAGATATAACTGCTTTCAAGGAATTAGTTGGGCACACAAGAGGGCTCAGCAGGTAAAAGGACTTGATTTATAAGCTTTATAGCACAAGTAAAGTCCCCAGAACCCACATAAAGACATAAAGAATGAACAGACTCACCCCACGAAGTTGTTTCCTGACCTCCACACAGCCTCCTTGGCCTACACTCATGCCCCTCTGCTTATCCAGACTGAGTGGTTTCAAGGGATGGAAAACCAACTCAAACTAAGAGGTTTTCTACAAGGAGACATACATAGAGAAAGAAAACACACAACCAAACTAGGAAGGACTTTAGGAATATGGGCCCCATGATACTTTCTTTCTATCATTCCTATTTATTTCCCTGGGGCCAAATGCTTCTTTAAGGAAACTGTCTTCCATGTCCCCACAGGGTACAGGGCTGTGGACACATCTGAACCTAGTCCCTGGGGTGAACAGGAACCTATAGTTCCTGAGGCATGCAGGGTGTTCTTGAAGAAGAGTCTCTTTGATAGCTGAGACATGACATACTTACTCAATGGCAGACTGCCTGAGTCATTCTGAGGTAAGCTGCTCTGCTTCTCAGCCCCTCATTAAATCCTGAATGAAAATAGTCTGGCTGAGAGATGTGTTCCTCAGGCCTTTCATCACTGTGAAAATGTACCTGAAAGCTGCAATTTGAGGGAGGCAGGATTTATTTTGGATCATGGTGTCACGGTTAGATGTTGTGATCAGCTGATTCCTTTGCTGTGGTCCTGACAAAAAATATGGGGGAGGTATGTGGTAGACCTAAAGCTACTTAACTGATAATGAATATGAGTCAGAAAGAGACAAGAAGAATCCAGAAACCAACATACAACTTTCCAGGGATACTCTTTGCTCAACTAAGCCCTGCCTTCCACAATTCTATTACCTCTCCTCTCATTCATTCAGATTTTCAGTCCATCAACAGATGAAGAAAATATGTGTGCCATGCAGTCATTTAGGATAGGATGATTAATCAGATGAAATTATATATAGTCCTTATGATCCAGTCATTTCTCCTGTCTTAATTTTCACTATCATGTTGTGATTAAATACCTCACCAAAAAGCATTATAGGAGAAAAAAAGGTTTATTCAACTTACAAGTTCAGATTATAGCTCATCATAGCAAAAAAGTCACAGGGTTTGAAGCAGTTAGTCACATTCACAGTCAATAATGAGGAGATATGAGTGTGTGGGGGTTCCACTCCCTTAATGTGCTTAGCTCAATTTCCCATTCATACAAGTCAGGAGCTCCTGCCTAAGGAATGATGCCACCCACAGTGGGTTGAGTGTTTTTGCACCAATTAACTTAAAACAATGTCCATAGACATTCTTAAGGACCAATCAGATGTTGGCTCTCACTGAAGCTCTTTTTCTGCAGTGATTCTAGGTTGTGTTAATAAGTTGACAATTAAAATTATCACATCCTTCAAAGTTTCTTCTCTGAACAATGCTGTCATTGGGGCTAAACCCTCGATATGGGAGCCTTTTTGTGGTACACTTCATATATAAGCCATAGAAAGATGTTAAACATTTAAACTCCCTCATTGAAAGTAATAAGTATTTTTTTAAATCTTGTTTTCAAGATACTTTACCCTTCATGCTCACAATGCTCTCTGAAAAAAAGAAATGCAGGAGTATAGTTTCTCTCATTCTTCTCTCACCTTCCATCCCCCAACTGCTTGTGGTTAAAAAAGAGAGAGAGAGCTTTCAGAGAGGGCACGTCATTAATCAAAGCCAGAAAGTGGTCCCTTTAGGCTTGGACTCAGTCTTATCACTGGGAGACAGGTGCCCCCTTGGTGGCACAGTAAAACATATCTATCTGATAACTGACTTGCTGAAGCAAAATGCCAAAGATACAATAACTTTTATTACAAAGTTTCTCAGAACATGCAGGCAGCTTCTTTGAAAAAAAAAAAAAAACTGGAGGGACAAAAAGGCAAAGAAAGAAAAAAAAATAGCAGACTACTTTCAGACTGGAAAATGTGAACTACTGCTGATAGTTATCATGGGAGACTATTTTAAAATGCTTCAGGCTGAAAACATCCATACTGTATCCTATAGAAGAAAGAGTACTATAAAATAACAAACTAAATCAAATTAAAAATAAAAAGGGCCACCTCCACACGATTGCCATGTTTCCTGTTTCTCACGTGGTCTGCCTTTCTACAGAGTGTGTGCACAGCATCACCTTGACATGTCAAGAACAAGGATCTGACCTAAAAAGGTGTGTCAGTCACACAAACCAAATTTGGCCTGATGAGAGTTTAAAATTTGGGGTTCCGTTCTTCTCCAGGCACTATTGGAACTGACAGCTTTCTCAGCTTTGTTTTTCTACAGTCTGGACATAGTCTATGCATTTCAAATGCCCCTCAGGCCATTCCTCTTCCTACTACAGATGCCTGCATAGTCACAGATTCTCTGAAAGATGCTGAGTTTATTAATGAAGATGGTTTTTCTAAAGCCACCAGATGTCATATTAGCTCAGCATTTGTTGCCTAATTTTTGTATACTTTCCATCTTTGCCTCTTCTCCACTTTAATTTCACGCCTATGAAATTGAGTGCCTACCAAGGGCAAAGCTCCTAGCCTCACAGAACAACTTCCAAAACCAACTCTTTACTCTTCCTACAGAATAAACTGCAGAATCAGTAAGGATGCAGGTGGCATTTTTGGTCTTTATCTTATCTTACTAAGTACATACAACAAACACTAAGATCTACTAGATTCAGAAAGTTACAAAAGTCCACATTCTCAGACAGATACAGGACTGGTCCACTTATCTTACAAAGAAATAAATTGACTTGAAACACTACCACTGTTTTGACCCAGACAAAGATCCACATTGCTGAGCTCTTCTCTGAAGTCATGGTGATTACTAGGATTACTGTTCACTTCATGTTCATAACATGAAGAGGAACTACAGTATAGTTTCTCCTTGGCATTATTAGTCATCAAGATGGCCCAATGTTATGACTCCATGGTACCATTTACCAATGCTGCAATAATATCAGGAGCCAGGGCAGAGTCTATCTCTCTGAAATATTGACTCACTTTACATATCTAAGCAACCTACTAATTTGAGCCTTTATTATATTCACAATTCACATAGAAGATTTTTTTCTTTTTTCCATATTGCTTCTATTTAAAACACTTTCTGTCATTGTTCTTTTCTTTCCCTCATTAACAATCTATTTTGACCTTGTCTATAAATGTTGTATAGGTTGCCTCCAATTGCTAGCTGTGAAAAAAAAAATGTCTACTGAAAAGCATAGGTGGGCAGGCGGGGCCAGGAGTGGAAAGGAAGAGAGCTACTGCAAGGAAAAAGGGGAAAGAAGGAAAGGGAAGGAAGGGGCAGGAGAGAATGAAGGAAGCAAGGAAAAAGAAGGAAAGGACAAAACAGTGTTGGGGGAAAAAGACGAGATAGTTTATTGGTAGTTCTCCTGCCAATCAGTCAAGTAAGATGCCTTCTAGACCATAGGAATTAGTTGAAATCCAGGGTCTAGAAGAAGACACCTATCTAGTTATTAGCATCAAAGATGGCACTAAGAACCAGAAAGCAGGATATGTTTTAATTAGATAGCAGCTCGAGTAGTGCTGACTCAACCCATGTATGATGTGTGTAATATTTTCATGGGGGAAATATATTATAGGTAATCTAACAAGTAAGTCAGCACAAGGTGCACCGAGGTCGGTGATAAAACCTGGTAGGGAGGGGTGTAACCATATGGGAATAGCTAGATAGGCAGTGGTCTCTGAGCATCTATGGAACCACTGGACCTCTTTCTTTTTTAAAAAATATTTATTTATTTATTTATTTATTATGTATACAATATTCTGTCTGTGTGCATGCCTGCAGGCCAGAAAAGTGCACCAGACCCCATTACAGATGGTTGTGAGCCACCATGTGGTTGCTGGGAATTGAACTCAGGACCTTTGGAAGAGCAGGCAATGCTCTTAACCTCTGAGCCATCTCTCCAGCCCCCCTCTTTCTTTTTTGTAGGGGGACACATCAGTATTTAGGGATTATGGCAGAGAATGTGAAGAAAACACTTCTATTTTTTCACAATTGTGTGTGGGTTCTCAAATGCATTTCAAGATTCAAGGTGCAGCATCTCCAACCTGTAGGAGGATCTGTCAGTAATCAGCCACAGTATACATCATGTCAGCCATAGTTACTGTTACCATGGTTATCCTCCACTGCCACCTAGGACTGGATGAGTTTTACAAAATTTGGTGGAACCATCTTTCTGATATAACATGAGATAGACAACTTTTAAGAGCCCTTGGGTTTGGTTTGCTTATATTTTAATTTCTATAACAGAACATGAGAAAATTTCAAAATTCATTTGAATGTGTTGATGCCCATGTGCAGTTTAAGTCTACCCATGTGTGATGTGTGTAATATTTTCATGAGGGAAATATATTATAGGTAATCTAACAAGTAAGTCAGCACAAGGTGCACCGAGGTCGGTGATAAAACCTGGTAGGGAGGGGTGTAACCATATGGGAATAGCTAGAAGAACAGGAAGGGAAATGAGTATGTAAATATGTGCAGATGTGAATATCTAAGTAATGAGGTAGGGATTATAACCATGTGTCAACAGCTAAATAAATATGCTACTGACAAGCATCTCAGTGAAGAAAAGGAAAGGGGTGTCTTTGCTTTTTCTTTCCATCTTTCTCTAAATATAGTAGAGAAAATTATTCAACATCTGCTTTTTAAAAACCTTTCTCTAAGAATCTATTTTGAAAAAATGTCAAACCTACAAAAACCTTGCAAGAATAGTACAATCAACACCCATGTGCCACTTGCTTCAGCTCACCAGTTAGCACTTTGCTGCGTTTGATTTCTCCTCTTCCTCCTGCGTGATGATCCATCTCAATGCCGCTTGCAAATAATAAAACTTCTTCGCTCTACACGGCAACAGGTATCTCCTAAGAATAAGAACTTCTTTCCCCACAGTTGTAAAAGATGCCCAACTTGGTGGATTTAAGCGACCTCAATGCTGTTCTTATGATAGTCAATTTGTCAGCATCACCCAACTTCTAGTCCCTTCAGAAGAGTATCTCAACGAGGAATCGTCTAAACTATGTAAGCTTGTCGACGTGTGTCTGGGGAATTGTGTTGACTGTTAATGGATGTACAAACACCCAGCCCACTGTGAGCAGCATCATTCTCTAGGCAAGAGGTCATGAGCAGCAAGAGAGGAAAAATCTAGCTAAGAGCAAGCAAGCAAGCATGTATATATTCTCTTTCTCTGAACCATGGATTCTAGGTGACAGGTTCCTGTCTTGACTTCTCTAAAATGAAGGACTATGACTTAAGATTTTAAATCAAATAAACTTCTTTTTCCCGTATGTTGCTTTTATCAGTGCATTTTTATGCTGGCAGCTAGGACAGATCTTTAGAGGTTTTTTTTTTTTTTTATTTAACAAAATGTCCATTAAAGGTTATTTGTTGAATTTTTTTCTTCCCATGATCATCATATTATTTAAAGTATTAGAGAAAATAATACTGATAAGTTACTTTTTTCATTGTTGTGGCTAAGTGCCTGACAAGAAGCAAATTAAATGAAAAACAAATTATTTTTGGTTCATAGTTGGAAGGGATTGTGAACTATGGCATGCAATGGGTACTGGTAGGAACTGAGCCAACTGACCACATTATCTATAGTCAGGGAGCAGAGAAATAAAAGCTGGTTATCAGTGGGCATTCTCCTTTCTTTTCCTTTTTCTTTTTTTAGTCTGGAGTTCACACACATGGGGTAGTGCTGCCCATAGCCATGGTCTTCCCTCCTCAGTTAACCCTCTCTGGAAACACTATCAAAAGTACACATTTCTTAGGTGATTTTAAACCCAGTCAGGATGAAAATAAAGGATGCATTATACACACCCTTTGGAAAAACTTTTATCTTATAATACTATTTTAGTCTAAAGAGCAAGCAGTATCCTTCCTATTCACAGGAATCTACTAAGTTAATATGCTGTCATATGGTCAGTGCCCATCTTATCCTGATTGGATGGTCACACTTCTGATAATGCTCTATTCATAATCAACTTTTTGATTCATTCTTTGTTTATGTAGGATAGGATCTTCTATCTCTTCTGAGAAATGGAAGTAATATATAACTACAGAATATGGGTTGGAAGACTGATTTTATAAAGTAGACCTGTTAGTCGCGAAGAATTAGAGGCAGTTATCAAAAACCTCCCTACCAAAAAAAGCCCAGGAC
>NC_022030.1:14536064-14537312 GCF_000317375.1 Microtus ochrogaster
AGAGAGAGAGAGAGAGAGAGAGAGAGAGAGAGAGAGAGAAATAAGAAGAAAAGGAAAGAAGAAACTGTATATAAAATAGTTCTGTGTGATTCAATAAAAATGTTTATAACATTTAAAAACAAAAACAAAGGTTTATTTATTAGGGGGTAAGTGCCCAGAAGGAGTAGCTATCTGGAGTCCTCTGTATGTGCAGGGAATTGAAACTGAATCCAGCAGTCAAGGGCCTGCACATGCTTTTTGTCTGCTTTTATGATACACAAGACCGTGCCCAAAGTGGGCAGGTATCTTAAAGGCTATTGGCTGAAGGAGTTCACACAGCAATGGAATTACAAGTATGAACGACAGTGCCTAGTTCTTTTTTTTTCATAGTTATTGCTTCTTGTTTCTTGTTAAGAAAATGTTGTTTATACTCAAATAAAGAGGATAATTCTTAGTGCTCATAAAAATTTTTTTGTGGACTGAAGAGATGGCTCAAAGGTTAAGAGCAGTAACTGCTCTTCCAGAGGTCCTGAATTCAAATCCCAGCAACCACATGGTGGCTCACAGCCATCTATGAGATCTGGTGCTCTCTTCTGACATGCAGGTGTACATGAAGACAGAACACTGTATACATAATAAATAAAATCTTTAAAATTTTTTTGTTTCATATTTTATTTTTTAAGGTACTTTAAAAATGTTTTTGTATGAGAGAAGACAGATATCAAGACTCTGGTTTTACAGCATGGGTATTCAACTGACCCTTCATGTCAGCTTTCTGATGAGTAAATTGTCATATACAGTTCTGCCTTATGCTTAATGGATTTACCTACCTATGTTTATGTACATGTCACTCTAAAGTACTTACTGAAACTTGGTCTTTGTATCTGATATGTATTTTTATTTAAAAACTTGAGTTATTTATTTTATGTATATGAGTATTTATCTTGCACACTTGTATATGTACCACTTGACTGGTGCCCATAGATGTTGGAAGATGACAATGGATCCTCTAAAATTGGAGTTACAGATAATTGTGAACCATCATGCAGGTGCTGGGACCAAATCCAGGTGCTCTTCAGGAGTAATAAGTGCTCTTAACCAATGAGATATCTCCCTCCCTACTTTATTTGCAGCTTTGAATCAAACTTTCCTGGGTTTCTTTTGTGCTGGTACACAAAGTTTTGTTTAGCTCATTAATGATATTTTTAGTAATGTTTTATAATTCTCTGTCAAATTGTTTGTATATCTTTTATTAGTTTTATTTTTATT
>NC_022030.1:14537412-14547129 GCF_000317375.1 Microtus ochrogaster
ACAGATGGTTGTGAGCCACCATGTGGTTGCTGGGAATTGAACTCAGGACCTCTGGAAGAGCAGTCAGTGCTCTTAACCTCTGAGCCATCTCTTAGTTTTATTTTTTATTATTTGATTTTTAAAATGTTCTCATCAGTGCTGTCTTTGTTTTAGCAAATAGAAATCTATTTTTGTGTCTTGACAGTTTTCCATGACATTTATTAGCAAATCTAATGCGTTACTTGTTAATTCTAGCAGCTTAGTTCCCTGAAAGGTACCCACTGCTCTGAACTCTGTAATTACAGATGAATTTTGCAGTAACCTACTGCTTTTAATCAGTAGATTCCCTTGACTTTCTCAAATTCACAATCAGGTGTTTTATAAATAATGAATACTTAATTTCTTCAATTTTAGTAAATGTATTTTTTTTTGCTTGCTTTTCTATGACTGTGGTACTTTCATGAGGACTTCACATTAGAACAACTTAAAGTAAGACTGGAAGACACCTTTGCCTTGTTTCTGATTCTCAGGATGTCTAGGGTAGCCAAGGCTACAGAGTGGTACTTCTTCTTAAGAACCAAAGAACACAGGTGACAAAGGTAACCCTTGAGCTGCAACCTAACCTCTTCCATTCTGGTTAATGTTGGAGAGAGGCTACTAGTTAGCTCCCAGCCGCTTAGTCCCGAAATAATCACACAGAAACTATATTATTTAAAACACTGCTTGGTTCATAAGCTCTAGCTTTTTATTTGCTAACTCTTACATCTTAATTTAACCCTTATCTATTAATCTGTCTTTTGCCACGTGGCTGTGGCTTACCTGCTAAAGTGCTGATGTCTGTGTCCGGTGGGGCTACATGGTTTCTCTCTCTCTCTCTGCCTTCCCTCTCCCAGCATTCAGTCTAGTTTTCCCTGCCCACCTCCATTCTACCCTATCAGGCCAATCCAGCTTTTTTATTAGCCAGATGAATCCAATATCAATTTAATGCCTCTTCTTCATTGTTTACATGCCTTTCCTTTTCTTCTAGTTGACCCTTCGGATATTGGTATTTTAGCATCAATTTTTGTTCTCATTTTCATTCTGGGTTAATTCCTCTGTTAATGTTTCACACCAAGACTTCAACTTTTCTGACAGTCATGAATGTGAACTTTAGCCATATTCTTGTCCTTCCAACCCTTTTTGTTGCTAGGTATGGAAAAATAAGAAGGTTTCCTTCTGCTGGCTAACTTTCATTGAGCAAGATGTTGCTTTATCAGAGATGTCATGATGAAACTTGTGATTTTGTATGATAACTGAAAAATGAATAATAACTAGAAAAGCAGGTACCCTGGGGGAAAGATGTAATGAGGGATGTTAGGCTTTCTTTTTTCTTTCCTTTTGTTCCACAGGAAGAGGGTGCCTTATTTTTGATATCTTCTCTTAAAAAAAAACTGGCCTTTTAGGTTGTGACCATTTTGATAGCCTTGAACTTCTGAGCACCAAATTTTGAACCACCAACTTCTGCCCAAGCTCTGATTACTTTCTGTGCTTCAGGTCAATAAATACTTAGAAAATGAAAATGCTGGAACAGCTCAGACAACCTGGAATGTCTCCATGTTTCCACGATCTCTCAGGCCATGCCTGGCTGGCTGCCTCACTTCCTCATCTACCATTACTCACAGAGCCACTGGCAAATCATTTTGTCCAATGTTTACAACGGTTTAAGTGGGAAAACTGATTGGAATCACATATACCTGTGTATCAGTAAACATATCTCACTTCATTGTGTAACTTCTGGCCTAGGGAGAATTGCAGAGATTAAGTAGAAATTGTAGGGACAGTCAAACATTGTAAGTTACTTAATGGGAGAGCATTGCAGTCTGCAATTCTTGATTCTTTATGAATTAAAAATCACATAGCAATGTGTCACTGGGGTCTTAGATGGCAGCAGAGGCTATTAATCTTTTCCATAGCCTTTACTTTAGGGAATTCATGTTCTGACAGTGTAAAATACCCCAAATATTCTATACGATGTGAACCATGATTTTATAGAGAAGAGAAACTCAACTCCAACCATACTCTTGATAGCCTATAGTTACTTTATGAAGCATCTACCATGTTAGATGATTTTGTTCTAGGACTGTGGGCACAAAAACTTTTCTTTTACTACTCACAGTCAATTATGAACAAATCATTGGAAAATAACTTTCAGGAGTATAGACAGCAAACAAACAGGAGCACTGTGGGGGAGGTAGTGAGATGCCCAGGAGCTGAGGAAGCCCTGCCTATCAAAGCGAGGTAAGATGAGTGGACATGAGAAGAGAAGGCTGAGGATGTGTTTGCAGAAATACAGAGGCTCCGTTTCTCTTCTCTGCTAAACCTGAAGTGCAAACCCAGAAAAGAGTGAGAAAAAAGGGCCATGAAAATACGGGCCAGGCAATGGGAACTGAAATAGAAACCATGTCTCATAGTAGGAACAGTGAGAGAATTCAGTCAGCAGTCAAATTACCTCTTCGGGTTAAAGGCAACAAAGACTAAAGTGAGCCTAATGAATCTGGCAATTTGGATTTGTTGATGCCCTTAGCAACAAAAATAGAAAGGAGTCTGTAACAACAAAGTCTAAAGCCAGATTGCAGTATGGTGTAAGGCATGAGACTGCCGGAGGATACATAGATAAATCACATAATTGCAACAAAAAAAAAAAAAATCAGTGCTGGAGAATGAACCTAGAGCCTTGCCCATGTGAGCAAGCACCCCACCAGAGAGTTTTAATGCCAGTCTGAAAATGTGTGTGCATGTGGTATATGTTCATATGTGCAGCAGGTGTGTGAGATTTTCTTAGTGCATATGAAGGCAAGGGAAGGATATTCAATGTCTTGCTTGCTCTATTTCTGCACCTTATTCCTTAGAGACAACGTCTCTCCAGCAAGCTTCCAAATCCTCCACGCTTCTCTCCCCTCAACCCCAGCTCTGGGATTATAGGCATGTGTGTGGCCATGCCCACTCTTTGTGTGTTTGAACTTGGGGGGTTGAACCCAGACTCAGATCCTCATGTTTGCATAGCAAGCACTTTACTCACCAAGAGCCTTCTCCTCATCCCCTTTTGATTTCTAACTCAGATATAAAGAAAGAGTAGCTCTTAAATACAAATATAAATAAAGGTAAATATAAAATACATTTAAAGACCACAAACAAAATAAATTAGCATATGCTAATTATACCTCAGAATTTATATTAAGAAGCTAGTCAAGTAAAACTATTTTGGATCAAAGAAACTTCCCAAAAGTGCTTTTTTTTTTAGAAAAAAAAAACATTTCTCTCACACCATTATACATAAGACACATATACTCATGAACACATATTCCCTCTTATTTATTCACCGAATAGGATATAAGCATGTTCTGAAGATCTTCTGAACACCAGGCTTTATGCCTGATACTGTGAATACAATAAAAAACAATACAGAGTTAGACTTTGTCCTCTACAGTCACCAAAATATAACTCTAAGGGTTTGAAGAAAAGGTACAGGGTGTTATGATATTGTTTACTTGCGAAACATGAATTCATATGAGGTATTAAGGAGGTGGAATCTGCAGTGACATCAGAAAGAAGAGCTGAAGGGACAGTAGAGGGAAGCATGCAGACAGCAGACAGAAACATGCAGGAGGCAGACAAAAACATGCAGGCAGCAGACAGAAGCATGCAGACAGCAGACAGAAGCATGCAGACATCAGACAGAAGTATTCAGACAGCAGAGGGGAGCATGCAAACATCAGACAGAAGTATGCTGATAACAGACAGAAGCATGCATGATGATGGACGCTATAAAAATAATCACTCACTAGCTCATAATTGAGTATAATAAAGGGTTATTTATTTAGGGGTAGACTCACAGATTACAGTCCTCTGCATGAACAGGGAACAGAAACCGAATCCAGAAGCCAGGGGAGAGAGAACAAGTGTGTATTTTTTATAGTATAAGAGGCCACGCCCAAGTGGGCTGGTGTCTTAAAGGCTACTTGCTGAAGGAGTTCCCACTATGCCTCCCTCTTTTGTTTAAATAAAAAAGTTCTAAGCCTAATAAAAAACTATATACAACAAGAACAAGTATCAAGTATAAAAATTAGGATTACAACCAGTATAAACAATATCAAGCAAGGAACATATGCTAAATGTTTCAATAATTATCCTATCCTAAGGAATCTAAGTCTTGTATTAGAAATGATTTGGCCAAGTCATGAGAGGAAAGTAAGTACCACTATCTAGTCTTAACCCCATCAAAGACCTGAGAAGGGAAATAATATTACTTGAATAGACGTACAATCATGCAGCTTTCAAAATGTGCAATAAATGACGAAGACAATTTGCTACCTGGGCAATCACTCAAAGTCTCATTTACAACATCGAAACAACCAACTTTGGCTAAGGCCTAGAATAACTGACCATTTTTGGAGGCAGGAAAAATTTCAGAACCATCTTACCCTGTTTTGGCAAGGTTTGGCAGTCTTTTTTCTTGTATCCTCCTGTCTGGGTAGGATAACTGTCCAGATACCATGCATTTTGTCAGTGGTCAAGGCATGTTCAGTTTCTTGCCCAAAGGCCAGTTTTGCCAAGAAGAAAACAAGCTCCAAGTGGAGTGTCTTCAGTGCTCAAAATTATCTCAGGAATAGATCGGTGCTGTTAGGAGCAACCATGTCTCATGTCAACAGAACTCTATGTTATTTAAATGCCATATTCTACATTTTGTTGAAGTGGTTGAAGATTACCTATCCATGCGGAATACAATCTCTATGTATCCAAATATCCTGATTAGTCTAACTATAAGTATGACAAACATGGATGACTGTTTGTTTATAATACTAAATATCTGTATAACTTAAAGAATAAGATTTCATTTTAGAATATTAAGTGAGGCAACCCTGACCCAGAAAGGCAAATATCATATATACTCACTCATAAGTGGCTTTTAGACACAAAGCAAAGAAAACTAGCCTACAATTCACAATCCCAAAGAGCCTAGTCAAACCTAGGTAACAATGAGGACCCTAAGAGAGATATACATGGAACTGATCTACATAGGCAGTAGAAAAAGATAAGATCTCCTAGTAAATTGGGAGCATGGGAACCATGAAAGAGGGTAGAAAGAGAGGGGAGAGAAAGAGCAGGGAGCAAAGAAAACTGTATAGCTCAATAAAATCAATAAAAAAGAGAACGTTAAACAATCTTTAAACAACTGTGTAGCAAGTGAGGACAATGACCTCAAAATGTAAACAACGTATAAATATCTTAATCAGAGGTAGGAATTTATATTGTAATATGATAAATATTTTAAAATTGTATCAATATACAAAATGTCTTAAGCAGAGTTAGAAGCATGCATGCATACATTATGACAAAATAACTTTGCTTAGGTGTACCAATATTGTAAACAGAAATTGGAGCATATTCAATATAATTTGAATTTGTATCAATATACAGTAATCTATACCAATGTAAATTGCCTCTAAATAAGAGCTCACAAGTATTCACTTTCTTACTCACTACCATTATTAGTGTGAGTAAGCTCATACTAATCTACCTATTATCCCGTTTAATTTCCCTTTTTTTCAAAGAGATTCCTGAGACTACATAGTTTCCCCTTCAACCCCCAACTCTATACCAACCCCCAACTCTATAAATTAACCCCTAATTGATGTCACTAACCCTGAGGACAAATTTTCTTGGAAGAAGGGTAATCATCTTATAGAATTACTTCCAGTGTTCATGGGGGCCACGTTTATTCTATGAGATCCTATAAAAGTAAAATGATGGTTAAGTTTCAAGATTATTGTCTGATATAATTGTAAATAGTCTCTGGATACTCGGTAGGGTTTTTCTGAAGTTCTTATTTGAAGTTCTGGTCAGAATGTTGTAACAAGATGCATCATTTCAGCTAACCAAGTTGGAACCAACTTGAGAGGTCGGTACTCAAAACTGGTCCTAAAGTAGCACTATCAACATCATGACATATATCAACCAGGTAAAGTCCTTGTGGGGCCCCATCTTCTTCCTGGAAATTTCAAAGATTACTGCAGTAAAATTCATTGTTCATTGTGGAAAACTTAAACATTATTTATATAGACATATATTCAATGAAAGGTATGATAGAGACAAAAATAGGTATGGAGAAAAGTAAACTCTTTCTTTAAACTTTTGTTATTGTCATAATATTTTTATGAAATTCTGAGGCCTTCAGCACATTTTTAATCAATAACCATTCAATTTTTGAATTCCCTTGTTCTAGGGGACCTAACAGACATGCATGGAATAGAACTGTGTTATGTATATGGCACAAAGCCTATTCTTGATTATATCTTGAACCTGAGTGAATAATGAAGTCAATTCTGTATCATCTGGTATAAATTCAGCAGTTTCAATATGCAAGACAACTCTTTCTGCATATTGTGAATCAGTAACTATATTAAGAGGTTCTTTAAAACCCCTTAGTAACATGAGAATGCATGCTAGAGGTAGTGATGGCCTCGTGCTCTGAACCTGTCATGACACTTGTGACTTCATCTATAGTCAGAAGTTAACTCTGCTAAATGTTTGGTTGCTTTCAGATAGACTAAGATTTTGTTTTAGTGGCGAGGAGCCATAGTGCAGCAAGTGCCCATTGATAAGGGATATGTTTTATTAAAAAAAAAAAAACACAAAAAACATAAAAAATAAAACAGCAGTTGGTCATGCATTTTTCTGAGTTATAAACTACTACTGGTCTCATACTGGTAGAATTTAAAATCGTTCGGCTTTTAATTGTTTGGTTGTAGTTAACTTCACTTAACATCATCTTGCTGCCTTTTTGATGGTGTTGTTAGGTAGGAAAAAGGGAATAAAAGAGTCTTCTATAGTTATCTCTTTCTAGGTGACATTTGAGACACAGACTACTGATATGTTAGCCTCCTCTGACACGAATAATGTAGTGATTGGTCAGTGATATCCTGAAATAAGGAATTAAAAAGTTAGAAAAGAGGCAGATCTCAAGGCTTGTGATGGAAAGCTTCCAGCTGTTCTTAACTCATTTTTAAATGATGGTTTCCCATTGACAGATTAAAAAAAAAAAATAAGCCAGTTCACTGGGCCAGCAAGATGGCTTAGAGGGTAAAGGCACTTGCTATCAAGCCCCCCCAAATAGATCCAGTCTCCATGAACCACATGGTGGACGGAGAAAACTGATCTGTGAGTGTATAACTCTAACCTCCACATGTGCACCCTGGCAGGCATGCACACACCCACACACATACAATAGAAAAATAACATTAAAAACATATGAGCCAGCACAGGCCTTTCAGTAAATGCTAACAATTCACAGCCTGCTTGTTACTAATGATGAGGCTGTGATGAGCCTATTAGGAGTTCTTTTCATGAGCTAGACCACAACTAAAGGGAAAATGATGACTGCAAACTAATGCAGAGTCATCATTTTCAAAGTGGCTTAGATGCCTCCTCTGGAGATGGACAGAGACACTGCAGGGCCACCTACTCATCAACCTATCCCTATCAACTTCCTCCCCAACCCAGTCATCTTCCTTCTTACTTCCCCAGGCTCCTATGCTAACCCTGAATATAAAAGATTTGTAGACAAATCCCAGTCTCTGCTTCTGTCTTTTAAGAGTTTGACATAAAAAAAAAATCACCATCCCCAATTCACTTCTTAGATTTTACCATGAGATATATTAATAAATACATATTTATGAAATTGCTGTCATAACAGTAAAATATATAACACATAAGAATTACAAGTTAAAATAATAGGGTATGTCAATAAATAAAGGAACATAACATTAAGGTACTATTAACACATCCGTAAAGACATATCTATTAAGCTAAACATGAAACAATGAAATAAGTGCATCATTTCAAAACAAACAACACAAATCAGTAGATAAAATAATGAGAAATTAGGAGTTACTGTGGATTCTGAACAAGTGAGCATCTTTCAGGTTCATAGTTTTTTTTTTTTTTTTTAAAAAATTGTGTGTATGAGTGTGCACCTGTGTACCACATGTGTGTCTTTGAAGGCCTGAAGAGGGTATCAACTTCCCTGGAACTGGAGTTACAATTAGTTGTGAGCCTCCATGTCTGTGCTGGGAACCAAAGGCTGGACCTCTCGAAGAGCGGGATTTAACAACCAAGCTGTCTCTCCAGTCTCTTCACAAACATTCCTCAGTGCAGTGTGTTTTTATTAAAATTGACAATGTGTAAAACAGTGTGCACCGGATATTGGGCCACAACAAAAAAAATTTTTTAGAATATCATCCTTTGACTGCTGCCAGTGAGATGTTTGGGTCAGGAGGGGGAACTCCCTAGGGAGGGTGTGGGATTGTTGGAGCCTGTGTTCAGCTCCTACTTGGACACTCAGCTCCTCTGTGGATGCTCAGCTCCTCTGTGGATGCTCAGCTCCTCTGTGGATGCTCAGCTCCTCTGTGGATGCTCATCCTTAGGGCTTCAGCCTGACACTGATGACGAATGACAGCACTGGCCTCATCCTTGGCACTGAAGCCTCAATCTGTCTTTTTCTGAGACTTCCCTTTCAGTCACTGAGGAAACCATGGAAAAGACCAGTCCCTTGGTTTGCTCGTTATTTTTCCCCCTCCATCTGACTTGGAAATGGCTGATTAAAATGAAGCGATTCTATTTTTTATCCGCATCCTGACAGCTGTGGCAGAACTGCTCTCCTGACCTCATTACCTTTTGATTTCTAACTTCTTTCTCAATATTGTTTTCTATATTACAGAGAATAAATTAGACGTGATTTTTCACGGTGGCTTGAATATACAATGTGGATGTCAGGATTAAAACTTATTTCCTTGCCAGAAAAAGGGGTTCCAGAGAAATAAGATGCCCCAGAAATAACTTAGTCCTAGTATCAGGGTAAGAAGAGGTGAAATATACTAGAGATTGGATTATGAGTATGCACAGAATGGGTTCCTTTCTGTATGAAATCTCTCAGGTTTCAAAGGAAGCTAATTATTAACAACCACGATGCTTTTGAGGGGAAACACATAAAAATGTGAGCTGAGCACAGGTGTGTGAGTGTCCCGGTTAATCCAGCCACTTTTCCAGTAAGCACTAATGACAGTAAGTAATTCTTGTTGTTTTTTTTTTTTCCAAATGGATACCAAGATTATGTTCCTGCTGTGTGGCTGCTCAGGCACATAGGGTGAGAGTCCACTTGTTCTGTGAAATGGCCATGGGCAAGCTTACACAAATCCCAGCTACTACATTTGAAGATGGGCAGGGCACCAATACAGACACACGCCAATCTAATTCAATAATTGGTTTAACAAAAAAACACTAGAGGGAACCTGTATTTGGAAACAGAATGTTTTCAGATGAGAACCCTTTTTAAGTCTTGTATGGTCTTCATCCACCCTGGGGTTTCCCATTTGTAGATAGATTGTTTTCTCACCTGATGGCTCACAATTAGGAGAACTCGTTCTGTGACAATTGCTGCCATTGTCCTTATCTCATGAATTCATTCACTCATACTTCAGATACGCACACATACTATGCTTAAAGACACTTTCTAAAATTCACCTAAATAGAAAATAAAATTATTGAAAACATGGACTGTGTCATACACAGGGCATGTAAGGAGTGGGCTAAAGTTAACTGAAGAAGTAGCAGGTTCTGGGGATCTGAGTGTGTAATAAATAAATTTACAATCTCCTCTCATTTCTCCTCGCTACACACACACACACACACACACACACACAC
>NC_022030.1:14547229-14557702 GCF_000317375.1 Microtus ochrogaster
AGAGACAGAGACAGAGACAGAGACAGAGAGAGAAGTAATTTCAGGATCTTGAGTCTTTCCGGTCAAAATGTAAGTAGCAAACTCTAGCTGAAAGGAGTATTCCCCATCATTCATGATTTCTAGTAGTCAGAGATCCTGTGAGGCTATGCTTGACTCTACTAGTGACTTTCAGTTTGACCTTCAGCAAATAAATTCACCTCTCTCAACCTCGATTTCCTCTAAGCGTAGGTATTTTCTCTCTTGGTTTTATTACTTTATCTGCAGTTACTAGAATAGAGCCCTGAACTGATGGAGCTCAATAAATATCCCTGTAAAAATGAACCAAATAGCTTAGTCCCAAGTGGTTAGAGTCTGGACTATGCTACAAATGAAGTGCAGAAGACTTATTGACAGCCTTGGCCATTGGCTTCCACAAAAAGCAGGTTAGTCACCTTCCCGACCTTCTTCTTGAGACCCTAAAGCTAATCAGTAAAGAAAACTGGGCATCCAGCTGATCTGTAGGTGAGGCTGATGAGCCATGGGAAAAGAAACACAAGAGACATTGTGTCTCAGTGTTGAGGACAGTCATGGGTGCTGAGTGCAGAAAGAATACAGTTGGTGGGTACAGGGAGATGGCTTAATGGTGGCGAGATATTCTCATATACTAGTTCAAGGAAGTCTAAGCTTTTCATCCAGTTATCATAGAAAGGAGACCTGAACCAACCAGCATCTATTTTGATTCCCCTGGGTATCTTCCTTTCTCTGGGATGCTATTGTCTCTTGTATGTTTCTCTTCTGTTGCCCACAATGTAGCTACTGTCAGCATTTGCATATCTCTTGCAAGGCTGTATGTTTACAAGGACCAAAAAGCTAATGGTGCAGAGGATGCATGATAAATTTAAAAGATACACTGCCTTTTCTGGACTTGGTCACTTAAATGTCATATTACTGTTTCCTGTTATGAATGTTTAAGGCATTGTATCTGAAAACCTTTCTTATCTGCTAAGAAATTGAGATTTTGATGCAACATTCCGTGTGTAAGGGAAGCTCTGTTCCCCTTGCTCTCCACCGAGACACTTCTCAGGTTTACTCCTTCCTTACAAATGATCAATCACTTCTCCTCCACTCTCTGACAGTTGGTTCTGTGGGTCATCTGTAAAGTGCACACTATGACCTTTTGAAAACCCAGAGATAGACTTGCCACAGAGTGAAATTAAATACATTATTTTTCTGTTGTGATAATAGTACGTTCACAATAAATAAAGTCAAGGGAAGGAAGAAAAATATTGTCTTCATTACAGAGGGAGATTCTGAAGCTTGGAATGGCTACATATGGCTTCACTGGTAACTGTCATTGAAGGAAGCAGATCCGTGCAGCTCAGTAGAGAATCAGGACAAGTTAAATATGCATTTCATACTGTAAGTTAGGAAAGGACTCACCAGTGATGACCTGTTTAATCATTTGTTTGGAAAAAGCACCATGACTACATGACATTCAGATTCAGAGGAGAAATGGTTTGTAAAAGGGCAGTTCCCTAGACAAGGATTCTAATTGGTTGGAAGTGGCAGTCCCTAGTGGATGACAGACACTTTGCTTATTCACTCAACGGCACAGGTCTCCTAAAGATATCTAGCTCAGTTCTGCTCCTGGGGGACTTTTCTGACTGGAGTCAACTTACTTCATTGAGAATAACTGATACTTCTAGTTTCACAACACCAAGACAAACTTGGGAAATAATCTCAACCTATGGGTCATGATTGCTTTGGGGGAGAGGGAACAACTCTCTCACAGAGGTCACATATCAGATAGTCTGCATATTGGGTGTTTAAATTATGATTCGTGATAGTAGCAAAATTACAGTTAGAGAGTAGAAACGAAAATAATTTTATGTTTGGGGATCACCATATTCATGAGGAACTGTATTAGGGGATTGAGAACCACTGCTTTGGAAGATGAGGATGGAGCTCATGAAGCCTGTTCTTAAGGCTTTGGACTTGACTAAAACAACAATACTTGGGCTTTCTTTCAGTCTGGGGACTTCTAGGAGATGCACCTTTCTTTGGCTAAAAAGAATGTTGAACGTGAAAAATGCATTACTTCTTTTGCCTTTTTAGATGAATGTACTTATCATTTTAATTTAAGTATAAAAATGTTTCAACCTTAAGATTAAAAAGTGTCTTGTAAGGAACATAAACAAAATTTCACCTATTTCCCCAGCAATATTGAGAAAGGGGATACTAATTAAAATGTTGATAAACTTTTATTCATTTAACACACTTGCACTAGAAATCTTTTAGGATCATTATTCCACTGTTGACTGAGGTTTTCTGTCCTGCACAGTTCCCAGTCATTAAGTCCCAAAGAAATCACACAGAGATCTACATCAACTATAAACTGATTGACTCATTAGCTCAGGCTTCTTATTAACTCTTATAACTTATATTAGCCCATTATTCTTGTTGATATTAGTCATGTGGCTTGGTATCTTTTTCAGCAAGGCAGTCACATCTTGCTTCTTCTGTGTTGGCATCAGGACTGTGTCCTCTTCTCAGAATTCTTCTGTTCTTATTGACCCATCTCTACTTCCTGTCTGGTTGTCCCACCTATACTTCCTTCCTGGCTATTGGCCAATCAGGGTTTATTTAAAATATAATTGACAGAATACAGACCATTCTCCCACACAATTCCATGATAGGCTGTTCAGATGAAAAGGTCTTGGCCTTGAAAAAGCCACAATTATTAAAGAAAGAGTAACCTAGGAAAGTTAGTTGAGAGTAACTTGTTTAGTAAGATGGAGATGAGGGAACTTGAGAGGGCCCTTAATCCTTAATTTAATTTCACTTGTGTCTACCCATGCCATGCTCTCCTGGGCATTTTTTCCTATATCCTCACAGTTTAAATTCTCTAACAGACCAAGGAATCACTGAGGGAAGCAGTATCTATTCTTAAAATAGTGAAGGCCTAAGAAAGGAATTTTATTATTTTCCACATCTTATAAATTTCAATTGTCTTGTAGCAATTGTAGATATTTATGTAGTATAGTTTATCAAAATATTCACACACATGCACAATGTATAATGATAAGGTCAGGGCAATTGATGCATTTGTTATATAAAATATTTATTATTTTGTGTTGAAAATATCTAGAATCTGTTCTAGTAGCTATCATTTAAAAAATAGAATAATTACTATCAGTCATAGTTACTCCACAATGCTTTAGAACAATGCAATTAGTGCTCCATCTAACTGCAAGCTTCACTGCTCAACCAACCTTGGTCCTTTCCCACATCTCCAGCCTCTGATAAGCACAACCACATTCTCTTTTCTGTAAAATCAACTTTTTCAGTTTCTATATCTAAGGGAACACATGTGGTATTTGTCCTATGACTGACTTTTATTTTACTTAAAGTGTTTTCCCTGTAGTTCATGCATGTTTAGCAAATGATAAGTTTCAGACATTTATGGTAGAATACTATTACACTGTATGCAATTAGTATAATTCCTTTTGTCATTCATCTCTTGATGGACACCTGATTTCTCATGCTGGTGATTGTAAAATAACTGCAATAAACATGAAAGAACATGTGCTATTTATTGAAATATGTATTTCTAGTAGGATTGCTAGATTATCTAACAATTGTATATTTACTTTTTAAAGAGCTTCCATACTGTCTTTTTCAGGAAAGAGGAGAGAGAAGGGAGGAAAAAGAATCTTTTGTATTCCAGGTTGACTTTGAACTCACTATGTAACAACAGATAACCTTAAACCTTTGATCCTCTTGTCCTCACCTCCTGCATGCTGGGATTACAGGTCTGTACCACCAGGCCTGGTTTGTGTGCTACCATGAATTATTATACCCAGAATTGTCAGGAAATTGCTTGTTCATTCCTGGCTGCCCAGTCTCAAAATAATCACTCAGAAACTATATTATTTAAATCACTGCTTGGCCAATAGCTTAAGCATATTTCTAGCTAACTCTTACATCTTAAATTAATCAACGTCTATTATTTTATATTTTAGCACGAGGCTCATGGACTATTAGCAATGTTCCAGCTGACAGTTCACGTCTTTCCCCTCTAATGGCTACATGGCATCTCTTTGACTCTACCTTCTTTCTGCCAGCATTCAGTTAGATTTTCTCGTCTAATTCTATTCTGCCCTATCACAGGCCAAACCAGTTTCTTCATTCATTAGCCTATAAAAGCAACACATATAGAAGGGCTTCAAACACCATTTTCACAGAATGTTGTGCATGTTAGGCAAATGCTCTACTATCTGAACTATGGCACCAGTTCCAGGAAAAAAAAAAAAAAACTTCCAATTGTACTCAAATGGAACACACACAAGTAATTTAGTAATAAGTGATTCTTATGAGAATAAACGCATTTTTATTATTTAAAATGATTAACAATGAACAAATGAAAAGATGAGAATGTTGAAAACAGCTACAAAAGGATTGCTGAGAACCCATGTTAATATAATAGCTGTACCATTTTCTCACCTTCATTTGTTCAGTGACAGCACTTGGGATGCCCTTATATCGCATCACCCATTTTGTTTGTTTGTTTGGTTTTTAGGCAGCAAGAGCAGGGATAAGAAAAGACTAGTTAATGGCTACTTTCTGTAGAAATCTGCCATCAAAAGAACTAGTTAAATTTAGCGGGGAAATCTGGGTAAACTTTTTAATGCCGCTATCACGCATTTATTGGGCATCAAACTCATATGAGATGATACAGCTAGATTGATTAGACCCAACACCATGCTTACCAAGACAGTGCAGTTAATCTCTCTTACAAATGAGGGTTCTGGGACTGTAAGTGTTAAAGGAAATACTGACCATTGCTAGCAGAGCTGGAATATGAAGTCAGGTCTACCTGATCCACTATTTATATTTCCTCTCCTTCTTCAGCATCAGAGAGGAGGTACAAAATAATTTGCCAAATCCAGGATTATACAGGGGAAATAAAGACACCTTGGGAGAAAGAAATAGAACAAAATCATACTCAATTGAATAGGGAGTTAGACGATGAATCCCCACTTACTTGTTTCTGTTGAATTATTCCTGCATGCTAGTTTTTAGAATATAGTTGATAACATAAAAACCACTGGTGTGGCATGGGGAGAAAATTCATGTAGCAAAGCACCTGATGCCCCAGTATGAGGACCTGGTCTGCAGCATCCACATATAAACCCAGCGCAACAGTGCACACAGTAACCCAACACTGGGTGAAGTCCAAGACATGTGGATCCCTGGAACTTGCTGGCCAGACAATGATCTCAAGTTCATGGGGGAACTTGAATCAAAAACTCCAGTGATAGGACTAGAGGTATGGCTCAGGGTTTCAGGCTGCTTACTGCCTGTAGTAGTTTGAAACAGATGTCTCCCATAGTCTCAGGTGTTTGAATACCTGGTCTCCAGTTGATAGCCGGGATTGGAGGAGTGTTGAAGCCCGTGTGGGTCCAACATGGATAGTTATCTTCCCTAATTGGGACTGGTATGGAGTCGTGAGGAATAATCAGACACAGCTTACACGGTCATGATGGAAGGGCATCTCAGGGTCTTTTCTCCTGACGATCTCTCTCGTTTATTCTCTAAACAGCTTATATATCATCACGTCAATTGAGCGGGAAATACATTAGCCTCGTATCCTAGGTATCCAGGTGAGTGGCCTTTAGTCATGTCCGCATCTACCTGTTTGCCGGGTATGCTAGCTGTCACATAGGCCTCAATTAGCATCTCTATGAGACATCCTCCACATTACAAAAGAAAGAAGCACCAAACATCCTGACCAGTTTCAGCCAACACCTCTCCTCAGGTGATCTTCATTTCTAACAAAAGAAAGAAAGAAGCAGTACATCCTTGCTATTGTTACGCAGAGACAGCTTGTCTGTAGAGCTTCGTGATCAGCTCAAACCGGGCCTATGGCTTTTATGCCTGGCTGCTACACCATACAGAAATATGGGCCTACAGAGGAGGCTTAGGAAGTGATGGCCTTACTCGAGGAATTGCGTCACTGGAGACAGGCTTTGGGGTTTCAAAAGCCCTTACCAGTCCCAATTTTCTCTCTGTCTGCTTCTTGTTTGTAGTTTAAAATATGAGCTCCTATCTGCTACAGCTGCCATGGCTGCCTCCTGTCACACTTCCCTGCCATGATAGTGATGGACTCTTATTCCACTAGAGCTGTAAGCCCTTCTGTAAGTCATCTTGGTCATGATGATTTATCACAGCAGTAGAAAAGTAACTAACACAGTGCTCTTGAGGAAGACCCCAGTTTGGTTCCCAGTACCACGTCTGCTTATACACATCATTAACTCCAGCCCTTGGAGATCACATGCCTTTTTCTGCCATTCTCAGACACCAGGCATGTATATGCTGCACTGTGGTGGTTTGAAAGGAAATGGACCCCAAAGGGATTGGGACTACTAGGAGGTATGGCCTTGTTGGAGGAAGTGTGTCATTGTGGGGGCAGGCTTTGAGATCTCTTTTTCTCAAGCTTCCCCAATGTGGCAGTCAGTCAATTTCCTGTTGCCTGGAAGTGGTGGCATTCTCATCTCCAGCACTGTGTCTGCCCGCATGCTGCCATTCTTTCCTTCGTGATCATAATGGGCTGAACCTCTGAAATTGTAAGCAAACCACCCTCAATTAAATGTATTTTTTTAGAAGAGTTGCCATAGTCATGGTATATCTTCACAGTAAACCCTAACTAATCAACAAATGTACATACAGGCAGAACACTTGTACAAGTAAGAAAAATAAAATAATAAAAAAAATAAGGTAGTGAGCCGCAAAAGAAGACATTTGACATTGATCTCTAGCCTCCACATGTATATAAATACACACTATCTACATACACAGGTACATATACCCACAACACACACATATGTATGTATGTATGTATGTACCACACACATGTATGCATGTTTGCACATACCACGCATACATGCATGTATGCATGTAACATACACTTGATGCTAACCTAAAGTTAATAAATTCAAGTGTAGCAATAAAAAAATTAGAACCAGGTTTTATTTAACACCATCACGTGAAAATTTATATGAGTTTTAAAAGTGGTGGATTCTTTGAAACAGAGATTTTAAAATAAAAGAAACACTTTTACTATTATGCACATAATAGCAATTGTGTTCTTTATGAATATCCCTACAAAATAAAAACTTACTTGTCTTCTCTTCCCTTTCTCACTGCATCTTACATTGATTGCACAGTCTCTTCCTAATTGCCAGTTCCTCCTGTTGGCTGATAAAACAATTAGCAGACGCAGACACAGAATGGCACTCTTTAAAATTAGGAACCCTTTTCTCTTGGCAACAATACTCTGTTCATTCTGTCATCTAAAAATTCCAGAATTTGTTGGCACAGAAACATTCCTTGCTTTGTACTTTTTGTCAATAAAAATCATTTCTGATTTCAATTTTTTAAATGACATCTTATAAACCATCTCCAGTTATTTGATCTGGGAATTACGTCTAAGCTCCCTGCAGAACATACAATTTTAGCTATGCACTGTATATTTTTCCAGTTTTCCTTACAGGCAGTCAAAACCCATATTTGTAATTGGGGCTCAGTGATAGAATTCTTGCCTAGCCAGACTCTGGCCTCAATCTTCTTGCAATGAAAAAGTTATCATGAAGATAATAGAACATGAAGCCACAGCTGTGCTAGACGTGGTCATGTGGTATGTGGAGAGAAAACACAATAGAAATTTGTCTTTTTGTTTCCAAGATCAGGACTTTCCAGCTCAAGAAAATCCTTTGGCCCATCTGTGAGAACAAATGACTAGACTTACTCTTTTTGCAATAACCATGCCATCAAATCCTATCACAAAGACTTCTGCACATAGGAAGAAAGGATTGGCCTAGACAGCGAGTGCCTTTCTCATCTCTTCCCAGGCATTCTTGCAGGGCCACAGCAATAACTATACAGTAAAACTTTGGTTCATCTTCCTAAGGCGACCATTTATTTCCTCAACCAGCGTTTTGAGACAAGAGCATCCAAGGCTACAGATGTGTTCAGGTAGATGCCTTCTCCAGGAAGAGCATGGTGAGTGCAGCTGCATTGGGGGTTCTGCAACATCTGCCTACTCCCAGGGGCTTTAGACAGGCCCAGCATGGCAACTGTACCACAGCTGTAAGTACAACACCCAGATGAACAGACCAGATCCCTGATGTGGGGAATTTTTGATAGCTGTGGAAAGTCAGAGACTAAGATAGGGAGTCATTCTTAAGATATGGGCATCTTCAAAAAATTATAGTTATATACTTTTATAATAAAAAAGGGTGGGGGAAGCAAAGTTAAAAATGCATAGAAGGCCTAATCAAGAACCTTATACAAGCCAGTTTCCTGGGTAACAGTGGTGCAAATGAGTGCAACATGGCTCTTATGCCCTGGGAAGCAGGTGGGAAAGGGGGTGGTGAAATAAGGAACAGGGATTGTTATCACAGGCACAACTGTAAAGATAGTAACAAAGGAAGTGAAACCCTTAAAAAACAGGAGCATTTCCCCCACACCTGATTCTCAGCTAACTTAACACCAACAGCTTGCAGTACAAGCTTTGATCTTTGTGAATAGCCTTAAAATACAAGAGAAAAACCATTTTTGGAGATGCTCAGCTTGGTGAAAAGAGAAGAATTACAAAGCTGGGAAAGGGATGACATATATTTTATCTAATATCCAGTAACAATTAGAGTTAATTTTGATATTAAAATAATATGTTCAATAAATAGTGATGAAGTGAGTTGCATTTTAATTAATGAAACAACATCAGTTGATTCTTTGATAATTTAGAGTTTGTGATTTCTACATGAGAATTTATTAATAAATTAAACTGGATACTACCCACCCAAACTTTTTAAAATATTTGTTTGGATACTATGGTGGTCTGAATAAAAATGGCTGTTTAGACTCATAAGAGGTGGCATTATTGGAGGTGAGGCCTTGTTGGAGGAAGTGTGTTACTAGGCATGGGCTTTGAGGTTTCAAAAGTTCAGACCAGGCCTAGTGGCTCTCTGATGTGGGATGTTCTTTATTTGCATTGCTTTTATTCATTGATGAATAAATCTGTTTGGGCCAATGCCTTAGCAGAGTATAGCCAGGTGGGAAATCACAACAGAGATACATATATATAGAGAGAGTAGGTGGAGTTGGAGAGATGCCATGTAGCTGCCCAAGAAGCAAAAGGTAACAAACCATGAGCCTTGTGGTAACATTTAAAATAATAGAAATGGGTTAGGTTAAGATGTAAGAGCTAGTTAGGAATACATTAGAGTCATTGGTTGAACAGTGTTGTAATTAATAAAGTTTCTGTGTTATTATTCAGATTTGGACGGCAAGGAAACAAAAGGTAAGTCTCCACCTACAAAATAGCACTCAACATGGGCAGACTACATCCACATAAAACTTGAGAGATCTTGGGAAAGAATTCTACACACACACACACACACACACACACACACACACACACACACACACACACACAAAGTTAAGTACAGTTTCATGATAGCAGCATTTTCTCAGGTAGACTGTTTGCTAGAAGCAAGCAAAGGTACGATTCCTTTAAGAGAAGGCTTCCTGACTCAGTGGTAGCAGTAAAAAATGCATAGCTCTTTTAAGAAGGTTTCCTTGTTCATGCTAGTTGCATGAACAGCTCTGGTTCTTTCAGGAGGCCAAACACTTGAATGGGAGTTAAGGGCAGTATGTTGCAACTTACTTGGTGGCAGCATGAGTCAACCCCTTACCAGATTTGAGGTGGTGAGCCTGGCTCCCACCTGGCAGTTCCAGAGTTGGAGATAAGGGTATCTCCGCCATATAGAAAGGCTGAGAGGGGCAGAGGGGGCAGAGCTGTTGAGAGAAGTAACTGTCCTGCCCAGTCCCACAGCCATTCAGTCCCCCCCAAAACACAAGAGGCCCACATAAATTATAAACTGGTTGGCCTATTAGCTCAGGCTTTCTTATTAACTAATTCTTACATTAACCCATAATTCTTGTCTGTATTAGCAGCATGGCTTGGTACCTTTTATCAGCAAGACAATCTCATCTTGCTTCCTCTGTTTCTGGGTGATGACTGCAGACTGAGTCTTTCATCTTTCCAGAATTCTCTTATTCTGGTCACCCCAACTTTACTTCCTGCCTGGCTACCAGCCAATCAGCATTTTATTGAACCAGTACAAGTGACAAATCTTTATGGAGTACAAGACCATTGTACCACAGCACAGAGCCAGCATCCAGGGCTGCTGTAACCACACTGCTTACCATTTTAAAAATGATCCTTGTCAGAGAAGGATTTCAGATACACAATATGACAGATTCAGATATAAAAGTCCTCTCAATGAGACACAGTGCATTGTAAAAATATACAGAAACTTTCGTATTTTCCAGTTTTGTGGCATACAGGCTTTTGTAATAAGATCTAATGATTCTCTGAATTTCCTCTGTGTCTGTGGTTATGTCCCCCTTTTCATTTCTGATCTTATTTAT
>NC_022030.1:14558287-14573505 GCF_000317375.1 Microtus ochrogaster
TATATTCACTGGCTTTGGGGGAGCCTAGGCAGTTTGGATGCTCAACTTACTAAACCTGGATGGAGGTGGGCGGTTCTTGGACTTCCCACAGGTCAGGGAACCCTGATTGCTCTTCAAGCTGATGAGGGAGAGGAACTTGATCGGGGGATGGGGAGGGAAATGGGAGGCGGTGGCGGGGAGGAGGCAGAAATCCTTAATAAATAAATAAATTAAAAAAAAAAGTACGAGCTAGCTAGAACTATGCTAGAATCATTGGCTGAACAGTGTTGTAATTAATGTAGTTTCTGTGTTATTATTCTGGTCCAGGTGGCCAAAAAATGAAAGGGCAGTCTCTGCCCACAACTCTCTGTCTCTACCTGTTGGCTGCAGATCCAGATGGAAAACTCTCAGCTACCTCTCTAGCACCACGTCTGCCTGCATGCTGCCATGCTTCTTGCCATGATGGTAATGGACTAAACCTCTGAACTGTAAGCCAGGCCCAGTTAAATGTTTTTCTTTATAATAGTTGCTGTGGTCATGGTGTCTCTTCATTGCAATAAAACCATAACTAAGACAGATGCTAAGATAGTGTGTGTATATATGTTTAAAGGCATGAATCTGAGAAGATGAATAATTGATTCTTTTTTAAAAAACCAGGTAGGTAGAGGGAAAGGTGAATAGGAAGTCTTTCACTGCTTAACTGCCTATCCTAACACGAGCTGCTAGTAAATAACGTAGGTGTAAAGGATCTGGGAAACCTGCCAGGTGAGAAATATTGAACATATTTTCAACTTCATTTTTCTTTGTTTCTAAAGGTTAGACTGAGTCTTGTAACAAAATAACCTAATAGAATGGGGAAGGGGAGTCATCGATCAATTGTGTAAATGTGTCTTCAGCATGCAGAAGCATCCAGGTGTGGCTGAATAATTAATTCTCACATTTCCCAAGCCTGTATACAATTTGTCCAGCATTCAGAATTATGCAGATAGAAGTGAACTGATAAATGCCACAGGACTGAAACACTGTCTCATCAAAGAAGAGAGAACATACATAGAAATGTTTTAAAAGTTGTAATGGGCAACAGAAAGCATTATCTTTAATTAACTATCCTCTTAGGAATGCTAACTATAAATAATAGACTAGAAAGTAGATGTCAGTTGTACTGGGAATTTTCTAATCAATTCTGCTCCTTTGTTATGTCCTTACCTGCTGTGTCCATAGAAATAAGGATGAGCTATTACCGGGCGACAAAACTCCAAGGCTATTCTTTCCTAAAAGGACCCCTACATTTCTTCAACAACAGCTTCCCCAAACTGTTTCCTTTGTGCTAAGTTTACGGAATAGTTTTGGAATGCAATGATTAAAAAGTGGAGATTGGGAGCCTAGGAAACAAAGTAGTCTCTTATTAGAAATGAGACCCAGCAGAAGCGATGAGCTTTGGTGTGTCTATTTCCTTACTTGTAAAATGTGGGAATAATGGTAGTTCCAGATATTTATTTTCTCTAGGCTGCTGTGCTGTTGTTTTCTTACACTAATGCATACTCTTTAGCATTTATTTTAAGCAGTATTCAATACCAGTCTCGGCATCTTGGCAGCACATAGAATCTCCTTATCCACATCACGATTATATTGTTTTTGTAAACGGAAGCAATAACTCCACTCAGCACATAGCAGATTATGCAGTAGATAGGAAATGTTTGAGGAGAAATTTTTTTCCTTTCAGGCTGATCCATCTAGCATGTTAGGGGAAAGACAAATATGGCAAACAGAATTTGGAGCAAACTCAGTAGAATTTATTCTCTGGTCTTTGACACTCTCCTCCTGGATGACTCCAAGACCTCAGTGGTCCAGGAACCCTTAATTTTGTCCTTCTGTTCTCAGGCCTGGGACTCTCCTTACACTGCTGTCATTTGATCTTTTTTTTCCCCCCACTACCAACCCCATCCTTATTTATTTAGGATTTTTATTGTTTTTATTGAGCTATTTTTTTCTCCACTCCCTTTCCTTCCCCACCATCTCCCATTTTACCCTCTCGTATGATCCCCACACTCCCAGTTTACTCAGGAGATCTTGTTTTTTTCTACTTTCCATGAAGATTAGATCCATGTATGTCTTTCTTAGGGTCATCTTGGTGCCTAGGTTCTCTAGGGTTGTGAATTATAGGTTGGTTTTTCTTTGTTTTATGTCTAAAAGTTACTTATGAGTGAGTATATTTTATATTTGTCTTTCTGGGTCTGAGTTACCTCGTTCGATATGAGTTTTTTTCTAGATCCATCCATTTGCCTGCAAATTTCAAGATGTCATTTTTTCCTATGTGTAGTACTTCATTGTGTAAATGTAACACATTTTCTTTATCCATTCTTCAGCTAAGGGACATTTAGGTTGTTTCCAGGTTCTGGCTGTTACAAATAATGCTGCTATGTTATTTGATCTTTTTAATTCAAGACTGACTAGTTTAAAAACTATATGTTCTGGGGTTGAAATGATGGCTCAGCAGCTGAGAGCATTTTCTGCTTTTGTTGAGGATTTGAGATTGATTCTCAGCATCCACATTGGATGACCCACACTCACCCTCACCTGATGCTTCAGCCTCAGAGAATCCACATCCTCTTCTAGCCTCTGCAGGTGCCTATTTGAATGTTCTCTCTCTCTCTCTCTCTCTCTCTCTCTCTCTCTCTCTCACACACACACACACACACACACACACACACACACATTCTTCTAGCCTCTGCAGGCACCTTTGTGAATTTACATGCACACACACATACACACACACTTATCTTCCAAAACTACACTTATTCATAGTATACCTTTGGCCTTTGATACATGTTCTTGGATCCCAGAAGGAAGAGCCTCTCTTTATCCCCTCTGTCCTTAGACACCCTCTCTCTCAGATGCTGTACAATAACATAGAATGTCAATGCAGCCTTGTGTGTTTGTATATACATTTTGTCAACACTTCTCCAACAGAGCTAAATGAATATCTTCTTTATAATCATAATCATAGGTTATTCCGAGTTCTTTCTAGAGAAGGGAGGCTTGCTCCAAGATAATTTGCAATCTGATTTGGAAGCTCAGCTTTAACATCAAGCTCAATAAAAATGTCTCCAGAAGCATGGTAAGTAGAGAAGATTGCTGGGGAGCCAGATGTGGAACTGTGCAGATTGGATATAGGACCACCCATCTGAAATGTTGTCATAGCTACAGAAATAGTTCCAGGTTATCTTCTGCTCTGTCAGGGGAGAAGACAGCCATATGCATCAAATGAGAGCTGTAATGGTGGCTGCTTCCTTTGAGTCTCTGTAAAGAAACTTCATCTTTCCAGCCCCTGTATTTCTCTAGGCTCACAAGAAACTGAGTTTGTTATTCAGAACTTTAAAGTATTTCTGCAATTATAGTTAAAACCAGGAATGGGGATGAATTATTCACATGGACATATATGTGGTAAGGAAACCATTTGCCATGAAAATGTTTACAACAGCATTAAGTAATTTCCCTTTGGATTCCAAGGACATCTTAGCTGAAAATGGCAAGATGCTGATGTATCATTTCAGCTCCAGAATACCAGGGGGGTCAGAGAAGGCTTGTAACAAATGGGTATCACAGCTTGATGTTCTCTTCTCTTTATGGGTCATTCCTAAACTATAACTGATCTCACACATTCCATTTGTTTTTCATAAATACTTGTCTTTTGTGGCATTCATCTCTCTTTAAAGCTTTTATTTCTGCTTTCTCTCTCATTGTATTGACTTTAAAGACTATTGCTACTAAAGCATGAAATATCACAATTTATCATTTAAAGGTCAGTTCTCCCAAAACATTTAATCATGAGAGTTTGGAGTCAATTTTGATTGCATCAGTAGCCTGATTAGTGACAGATTTGAACGTAAGGTCCTTTGAACTGGGTGTGTAAAACAATCAAATTTGTATTTTTCACTTTGAATAGAAAATGAGAGTGTGTTTAAAGAAATAGTATCATAATTGATGGAAAAGCAGAGACTATTAAAGCAAAAGGAAGTTAAGGGACTAAATCAAGATCTGAAGGCACATTCATTGTAGTTCTGGGAATAGGATGTCACCCAACCTTTTGAACAGTATCTTACATAATAGATTCTTCTGGTCAATATTTCTTATCTAACCATGAAGGATAGAGGACACATCCCTTTAATATAACAAATGTAGGTCTGGTGTCTTAACAGTTTATTGAATTTATTGTGTTTATAAAATTTCTTCTCCAGTCTATTCTTTGGCTAATGCAGTCTTAAGGGTTTTGTTAGTTTTAAAAGATTCCATAAATATATGGATTTTTTTTAAAAAATGGAGTTTGGAAGGTCTCATTGTACAAGCTAATTGCATGTATGGAATTTCATGCAAGTACTATGCTATCTCCAAGGTACAGTCTCAATACTGAGTGACCCTTGCTATCCTTAATCCAAAATTTAATAGTGCTTATCACATTCAATAAATTGCCTGTATATTTAGATAATTCAAATATGGTGTTCTCAATTTATATTTACACAGGTGATTTTTTTCTTATTTATACCTGACAGTAGCTAGTAAGAGTACTTAGTAGTTTCTTTCCATATACTATGAATAACAAAAGTTAGGAGCAAATAATGTTCATGCATACCCTGCATGATATTTTTATTTTGGTTTTCAGTACCAATGGTCCCCATCTAAGGACAATCTTTTGACTTTGTGATTGTGTGAACGTGATATACATTCAGTAGAACCCATACTTTATGTTATAAATTTTCATCTTTTCCTGTGATAGCTATATGTAGCATGTTATTCTTCTGATACTGGGCAGTGAATAAAGCCACAGCTCCCAATCATTCACATTGACACAACCCATGTTGTACAGTGAACTGTGTGCTACAATATGTGCTTACTGGTATTAATGTGTGTTGACCAAAGAGAGCTCCAGGTTACAATGAGTTTCCATTGTAAGTCAAGGAGCATTTATTGTATTTCAGAATAGCAGGGAAGAAAGGAAATTTAAGATATAAACCATAAAGGTGCTAGATGTGGGACATTTCCAGTGTGTACCTCATACAACACTTATTTGTAACTGTGTGAAGAAAAGGTTGCCCTTGGTTCAGGCAGTGGTAATAGGGGAGGAGTGTAAAGGAGACCAGGAGAGAAGTGGGTAATTGTTATTCTGACCCCTGAACATTTATAAGAAATTCGGTAGAGCTCCATCTCCACTTCCTGAAACTTGTTGCCACATGTGCCCTCTTCAGCCCTTTCTCTCAGCTCAAATCCATTCCTTTGCGTTCTCAGCTGCCAAGACCAGCTCTCTTCAGTGGACCCCACAACCTCTACAATCCTTCACTCTGCCCTGGTAAGGTATACTTAAACTTGACCTGTCACCTCTTCCCAGTGCATCTCCATTCCCTGGGGACTGACCATCACACATGGTATGGACCACAGGGTACCCACATTTCTGTCTCTGCAAGCTATCCATGAAGTCAGGCTCTGAATCCTACTTAAGAGCTCCCCAGAGTCAGTCCACTACCCGACCTGCTACCCTAGTATCCATCCTACCTAGTAAGATGGGTTTGGAGTTTAAACACAGAGTTCAAAACAAAATTTCAGATCTGGGACCTTTTAGAGTTTGTGGTGGTTTGAAAGAAAATGACCTCAAAAGGGAACGGTATGATTAGGAGGTGCAACCTTGTTAGAGTAAGTGTGGTCTTGTTGGAAAGACCTGTGTCACTGTGGAGTTGGGCTTTGAGATCTCATATATGCTCAAACTGTGACCAGTGCTTCAGATTACTTCCTGTTGCCTGTGAGTCAATATGTAAGGCCTCTCAGCTCCCTCTCCAGCACCATGCTTGCCTGTATGGCCCATGTCCCACTATGATAATAATGGACTAAATCACTGAAAATGTAAACCACCCAAGTTAAGGTTTTTCCTTTATTAGAATTGCCATCGTCATGGTGTCTTCATAGCAAAATTAGCCCTAACTAAGAAGGAATCCAAACTCTGAAACCCAGTGTGGTCCTAAGACTGAGACAACCATTATTCCACTGATCCACACCTTACAGAGTAGGGTAGCATCAACCAAAGAATTAAACACCCACCTGACAAAGGTGAGACCAGATATGCACATGAAAAAACACCACAATTATAACTTCAAAGGCCTAGATCGCATTACAAAAGAACCACAAACATGAGCAACATAGACAATATACCTGATCCAGAAACTAAAATACTATTTTAACATTCCCTGAGAAAAGAAATTCAGCTGAAGCACAAAACATCTAGCAATCTAAAATATGTTCAAGGACCTTTAAAAGATTATGAATAAATGCCTCAAGGAAGACCATGAAAATAAAAGTTGAATGAATTAATGAAAACAACTCAATACATAAAAATAGAATTTAAAAATAAACAGAATTGCTAAATAAAGCCAAATGGAAACATGAGAAACTCGGGAAGTCACACAGATTGAATGAAGAGAAACAGAAATTCAAGTCTTGAAGACAAGGCAGATAAAATGGATAACTCAGTTAAACGAAATATTAAATCTAAAAAATAATCCAGGCACAAAACATCCAGGAAATCTGGGAAACTGTGGAAAGAACAAAGCAAAATGTAATAAATATAGAGGAAGGAGAAGAAACCCAGGTCAAAGGCACAAAAAATATTTTGATAAAATTAGAAAAGAAAATTTCCAAATTTTTAAGAAAGATAGGGCAAAATGCATACAGAACAGGTTCAAAAAAGAAACTTCTTATGCTGCATAATACAAACACTAAAGGTATAGAACAGTGAAAAGGTATTAAAAGCTACAAGGAAACACTATTCCTGTCTGCCCATTTAAGCACAAATGTTTATAGACTTGTTAGGGATTTGCTGGTTTAGTATTATTACTAGTTGTAGGTTGTCCTCCAAAAACCATGACTTTACCAGCAAGGACATTTCTCTTTGCAAGAGATAGAGACCACTACAAAAATACATCAGCCAATCAAAATGCAGAGTTTTGGAGCCCAGCCCCAGATTGTAGAAGAGGAGGCAGAACAATTTTAAGAGCCAGGGAACCAGGAAGTTTTTAAGACAGTGTGGCTACTAGTACTATCAGAAGATATACTCCTAAAATAGCATGAATGTGATGGATCAATTGAATTGAGTAAATATGACAACAGTGAACAAAGCAAAGCAAATGCAGGAAGCTGTTAGAACTCAATGGTACAAAACCAGCTATAGGCAACTGAGGAGAGCTTGGAGTGGGAACATTGGTCTTCTACAGGGAAGAACAGTGGCAAACAGTCAGCCCTGAAAATATATAAGCAACACTGTATGGACAGAACAGGTTATATTTAGAAATATGTATGGACATACACATATGCATACAATTATAATTAATTGGGAAAGAGGCCATGAATTTGAGGGGAATTAGGGAAGGGTAAATATGAGGGTTAGAAGAGAGGAACAGAAGGGAGATAGCCCATAATTATGTTATAATGTAAAAAATTATAAAGAAAATTAACAAAAAAACCCACAAGGGGAAAAAACGACCAAGTCACACATTAGGGCAGACCCATTAGAATAACATTTGACTTTTTAGAATTTCCACTGAAAGACCACAAATACCTGCCTAGAATTCTAAACTCAGTAAAATTCTAAACTCAGTAAAATTGTCAATCATAGGTAAATAATAAAGAAAAACATTTTAGAATAAAAAAAATGTTAAGCAATTTTCTGTCCACCAATGCAGTTCAACAGAGGACACTAGAAGGAAACTTCACTGTAGGGGAAGTTCCTTACAACCAAGAGAATACAGAAAATAAATAATTCCAAAACTGTTCACTTAAAGAAGTCTGTAGCAACAATAAGAACATCACAGCAAAATAACAGGAATAAACACTATTCAATAATAACTCTAAATATTAGTTGTTTCAAGTCCCCAACAAAAACACAAGCTAACGTTGAATTACAAAACAGGATCAATCTTTCTGTTACCCTCAAGAGACACATCTCACCATTGAGGACAGACTCCATATTAAGGTAAAAGAACAGAAAAAGTTATTCCAAGCTAATGGAACCAAGAAGCAAGCAGGTGTATCTGTGAAAATAGAGTGCAAACTAAAACTAATCAGAAATGATATAGAAGGACACTGTATACTCATTAAAGAAAACCTCCAACCAAAGGGTATAATAATCTTATTCATTCATGTATCAAATGCAAGGACATCAAATAATCAAATTTCATATAAGAAATGCTATTACAACTAAAATCATGCATTAACCCTAACACAGTGAAAGTTGGTTACTTCAGTACCACACTCCTACCAGTAGACAGGTCATCAAGACAAAAACTAGGTGGAGAAATGCTGGGCTTAAATTACATAAAATAAACAGATATCTACATAGCATTCTACCCAAACACTAAAGAATAATAATTCTTCTTAGCAGTTCTTGGAACTTTCTCCAAAGTAACCCCATATTAGGATACAAAACAAGTCTTAACAAATAAGGAAAATTGAAATAACACACTGCATCCTATCTGATTACTGTGGATTAAAGCTCGATATCAACAACAGAAATGACAAAAAGTACAGAAACAACTCACTACTGAAAGAAAATTATCTCAAGGCAGAAATCAAGAAGAAAATGAAAACCCTTTTAGAATTGAATGAAAATGAAAACACAGCAAACGAAAATCTGTGAGACATAATGAAGGCAGTTCTAGTGGCAAATTCACACTAAGTGCTTATACAAAAACTGGAGAGATCTCATATCAATAACTTAATAATATGCTTAAAAGCTTTAGAAACACAAGAGGAGATATAACCCAGAAACAGTTGTTAAGAAAAATGATCAGACTCAGGGCTGAAATTGAAATAGTAACATCAACAAAAATGTATGAAGAATTAATAAAATAAACAGCTAGTTCTTTGAAAAAAATTAAGACCAACAAATATTTGGCCTAATTAACTAAAGGAAAATGAGAAATGATTCCAACTAATATGCTTAGAGATTTAGAATAAAGCAATAGATATTGAGGAAATTCAGAGCATCATAAAGACATGCTTCATTCTATTATACAATATATTCAATTTATTACACAATGTATTCAATATATTGCACCAACCTTGTAAACCTAAAAGAAATGGATGAATTTCTTGATATGCATGACCTACAAATATTAAATCAAAATGGGATAAATAATTTAAATAAATGCCTTGAACCCTGGTGAAATAGAAACAGTAGTAAAAATCTTTCAACTAGCCCATACTGGTCTTTCCCTGTAGTCAGACTGATGAATGTTTTAAATATCACCATAGAACCTTCATCCATCAACTGATGGAAACAGAGGTAGAGACCCACATCAGAGCACTGGACTAAGCTCCAAAAGTCCAGCTGAAGAGTGGGAGGAGTGAGAATACGAGCAAAAAGGTCAAGGCCATCATGGGTACACCCACTGAAATGGGCTACCTAAGCAAATGGGAGCTCACTAACACCAGCCAGACAGGGAAGAAACAAGCATAGGATCAAACTAGTCCCTCTAAATGTGGGTGACAGTTGTATGATGGGGGCAGACTGTGGGGTCACTGGCAAAGGCACCAGGATTTATCCCTACTGCTTGTACTGACTTTTTTGGAACCTATTCTCTTTAGATGGTTATCTTGCTCAGCCTAGATATAGTAGGGAGAGTCTTGGACCTTCCCCAAAGCAATGTATCTTAGCCTCTCTGAGGAGTAGATGGGGGTTGAGGTGGGGGAGTAGGTAGAGAGAATGGGATGCTGTGGAGCTCCTTTTGCTCCTTCAGCCAATAGCCTTTAAGATACTAGCCCACTTGGGCATGGTCTCTTATACTGTATAAATGCAGCTGTAAAGTCTGCCCTTGCTCTCTTGCTTTCAGCTCTCATTTCTGGCTCCTAGGCTCTGTTCCTTGTTTATGCAGAGGTCAGTGATCTAGGACAGTGATCTGTAAGTCTCTCCCATATAAATAATGCTTTATTATACATAATTCTGAACTGGTGTGGGATTGTTTTATATCTTCCACTGTCAATGGGAGGAGGGTAGGGAGTGGGAACTGGGATTGGTATGTAAAATGAAAAAAAAAAAAGATAGTTCTTCTGAAAAGTTGCACACAAAGATTTTTTTCTTTAATTTGAGACCCAATCAATGAGATGGAACTCATTGTTAATGAAGTCAAGAACCTGCAGCAAGATAGGTCATGGGCAAGGGAAACCTATTACTATTCTGCTAAATGAACACAATAAAAGCCCAACTTCTGATATATTACTATATTCATAGACTGCTGCATTGCTCATCCTTTAGCAGAGAAGCTTCTTCTAGCGGACAATAACCAGCAAAGTGATCCACAACTAGATAGTGTGCAGAGAGAAGAGACTTTAGAGTGCTCAGCCCTGGGTGGGATATCTTTATCATACCCTCCCCTCAAAGCTCAGCATGTCTTTATCATACTCTCCCCTCAAAGCTCAGGGATCTATGTAGACAAGGGGACAAGGAAGAAAAATTGTAGGAACCAAAGGTGGTGGATGATTTTCAAAGGAAGTTTTCCAGAAATCACAGCACAGATGGGCACAGGGTCTCATAGAGACTGTGATAGCCTGCACTTGCCTTCCCTGCACAAGTTCAAGCCAGTCAAAAGCTAAGCCCAAAGAATGGGACATGGTCACAAAGCCCCATACCTGGCAAAGAAGCTGGTTGCAAACCATAGCTGCTGGGAGAGGGAAAATCAGTTCTCTCCAACAGAGTGACACTGGACATATCAACCACATTCCAGAGCAAACCCCATTTTCAGGTGCAGATGGCTAACACGATTAGGATTCCATGTTTTTCTAGTGTCTGTTTTCTTTTCCTTAAGAGAGAGAAAGGAGATGAATTTGGGTGGGAATGAAAAGGGAGGAGCTGGGAAGAGCTGAAAAATGAAAAAGGTTGATAAAACATCCTGTTTGAACATGTCTGCATGATAAACTGGTACAATCTTGGCATAAATGCTGTGGGAATAATTGCCAATCACTCTCTTATTGGATTTAAGATCCACTCCATGATATGAAACTCTTGTCTGACACTGTTTGGTTGGTCAGAAACTTGAGACTAGATAGGTCAGGGATGTAGGGGAAAACCAAAAAAAACCACTAAAGTTCTAAAGGAACATAGCAAAAAAAAATATGACTTCTAAAGACATTCTCCTGTACTTTTCAAGCTGTGTCTTGCTCTGCTGTCATCAGAGGAGCTTCCTCCTGCAGGAGATGGGACTGATACAGAGACCCACAAATGGACAATGTGCAGAGAGACCTTGGAACACTCAGTCCTAAATGGAATGTCTCTATCAGATTCTTCCCCTCAGTGCTCAGGGAACTATACAGAAGAGGTGGGAAGATTTTAAGAGTTAAGAGGGAATGAATGACACCAAGGAGGCTCTGATGCTCATACACATTCAAAGAGACTATGGCAGCATGCATAGGGGTGTACAGTTCTAAGCCAGATGGAGTCCTGGCATTAAGAAAGGGAGGTAGACAGGAGCTCCCAACACTGACCAAGAAACTGTCTACGTCCAATTGACAAGTGCTTGAAAAAGAAAGTTAGAGTTAGTTTTCTCCAACAGAGTCTCTGTCTCTGTCTCTCTGTCTCTCTCTCCCCCTCTTTTTTTATTTATTTTTTTTGGTTTTTCGAGACAGGGTTTCTCTGTGGCTTTGGAGCCTGTCCTGGACTAGCTCTTTAGACCAGGCTGGCCTCAAACTCACAGAGATCCGCCTATCTCTGCCTCCCAAGTGCTGGGATTAAAGGCGTGCGCCACCACCACTCGGCCAGAGTCTCTCTTGCCATACAAACCACACTTAAGGGAAACAGGAGATGAACGGACAACACAAACAAATCAATGGTATAGATTTTTATTCACATAGCTTTGTTTGGGTGTTTTTTTACCTTACTGGTCTTTTGCTTTATGTTATGGTTGCCAATTTTGTGTTTCTTATGGTTTTTGTTGTTGTTTGTTTATTTATGTATGTCTGTTTCTCCTGCTTTTGTGGGTGGGGGTTGTCTTTGTTCTGGGTTTTTATGTTCTGAGGCTTTGTTTGTTTATACAATTTGCTCATTTGTTTTCTAAAGAGAGAGAAATAAAGTTTAGAGTTGAATGGGGTGGAAAAGTGAGAAAATTTTAGAAGGAGATGAGGAGTGGGAACCATGATCAAAATATATTGTATAAAATTATTTTTAAATAAAATATATATTCTGTATGAAATTCTCAAAGGATGAAATTAAAAAGAAAATAAGTGGAATAATTTGCTTATATTTTAACTATTAATTTTCCTGAGAAGTATTGAAATCTGGTAGATTCAGGACAAATACAGGGAATAGAGAAAGTGGAACAGGATTAGTAAGACAGGAGGGGTTTCAATGTGCGTGGGTTAGTTCTAAGACTAAGAAGGCAAATCTAATGTCGTGTGGACATCACTGGTGGGTTCCTGGGGGATTTTACAGCTCCGAGAGGATGGTTGTATGGGGGATAAACTGCAATTCCAGTGTGATCAGGGGGCCAAAATCAGTGGACAGTGTTTACACGTAGGTCTGAGGGCTGTTTTCATGAGTGAGGAAGGTGGCAAATTAAGAGGTCAAAGCCAGACTGCCAGACTGAATAATTTGGAGAAAATTAATTTGGTGCAAAGGAACATGAAAGGGAAGAAGGGTTGGGTGTACAGCTGATTTAAAATGGTGTTGATCTGTGCATCTTTGGGGAGGGGCAATTTGTCAGGCTTAGACTTCCTATAAATACCTTCACTTTGAAAAACATGATAATCCAATAAGTTTCTCTCTTTATTTGTCATTTGATGTCTTTAGAGTTTTTATTTTTTTAATCATTAAAATAAAATTACTACAGAAATTTTGTCTCAATGATTCCTGGGGGGGGGGGGATAGCATTTTTTTTTTTTTTTTGGTGCCTTCGGTGTCAGTGTGATTGATTGATAATATAACATGTTGTCAGGCCTACAACTTGGAAAAGGAAATACAAAATATTAATGAAAGTAAATAAATCACGCTTGAGCCACTGGCGTACACGTTTTCAGTGGGTCCGCAATAGCGATCGCTCCTCAGTGAGGGGAGAGTTCATTCCTTTTCAAACTCCCCACCTTCAAACTCCCCACCTTCCACAAGAGACGGACCATCCTCACGTAGGGCTGATATGTCAATGTAATCAGTGTACTCACGGTCTGAACTTTTTAAGTCTTTGAGGCATTTCCAGGGTCTCGGATCACAGCACATCCTCGGAGAGCTTGAACCCATCAGCCAGCTGTTCCAGCCTGACAGTTCTGACAACTGACAGGGGATGCCTGGTTAAGCCGCATTGCTTCACTGCCGCAAAGGAGCAGCTTCTATTTAGGGACAAAGTTTGCTCCTGTTCACACTCACAGTGCTTAATCTTAGGACACCCCCCTGCGCCAGTTTTATTGCAACTGTGACCAACTACCTGAGAGAAAGAAAAAAATGGCTTATTGTGGCAAACAGTTTCAGCCCACCTCCCATGGCTTGGTTGCTGATGGGCCAGGAGGAGATCGAACACCGTGGTTAGAAGTGTGTGTGGTGAAAAGTCACCCACCTCGTGGCAGATTGGAAGTGCGGCAAGGTGTACAGGACCAGGGACTACACATAACCTTTGAAGGTACATGGCAGTGACCTACTTAATCCAACTAGAGCCTACCATCTCCCAGAAGATGCCATCCTCTGGGGACCAAGCATTCAGAACTTGACACAGCGGAGACATTTCACACTCAAGCAGGAACACTTGTTCAAGGCTTTAATCCTTTTCTGTCGCTATGATGATGAAATGCCATGACCAACAGCAACTTATGGAAGAAACCCTATTTTAGGATTATGGTTCCAAAAGAAGAGTCTGTAATGATAGAGGAGGTGTGGCTGCGGGCAGCTGGAATGAGAAACTGAGAGATTACATCTTCAACAGCAAACACGAAGCAGAGAGAGTGAGAAAATACCCTGAAGAGGGAAGAAGCTAGAAGTGGGGCAAGGCTATAAATTCCCAAAGTCCCTAGCAGTTGGGGGTGGACATCTATGTGTTTGTAAGAATAGCAGGAAGAAATGGAAATTCACAGTATAAATTATAACAGACACTAGACTTCGGACTCTTCCAGTGTGCTCCTCGTGTTACACATTGTCCTTGTAATTGTGCTGCCGGATGGAAAACTGCCCTCGATTTGGCCAGTGGTAGAAAGGGAGGGGAGTGGAGGAGATGGTGGAGAGGATTAAATACACTCCTTTCCTTAGATATTTACAAGGAACTGGATGAAACCATTTGTTTCTTTGCTATCCACTACTTTTCTGAGAATTCAGGAAGTTGGTTGGGGCTCAGGGGAAAATATGGGGAACGGAGGAAGTGGAAACCGGGCTGGAAGGCCCCATCTAAATCCCTCCAGCAAAGCTGAGCCATTTCCTGAAGTAGGGCCATCAATAGGGAAAGAAGCACTTAAATAACTGATCCTATATGTGACATCTCTCACTCATACCACCACGGGGTACAGACATGTGCATGTGCGCCTCCGCAGATGTGTTAAGGTCAAGAGATAAGCCACAACCTACAAGAGTCAGCTCTCTTCCTTGACCATTTGGATTCCAGGAATAAACTCAAGCCATCAGGCCTGGTGGCAAGATCCTTTCCTCCCTGCGCCTAGAAGCAGAGCTGTGAGGATAGAGAGAGGCTCTTCTGGAGCCTGGTTTGATGGCGACAGAGAGAGAGCGCCAATGAGAAACAAACAAGGGAGTTCTGTGAGACCTTGTGTCCTGTTCAGATTTTCATCCCTCTTTCTTCTCTCTGTCTTTTAGTAAGTTTTGGTTTGATTGTACTAAAATGACATTATTTTCCCTTATCATCCTTCTTTTAGTTTTAGAAGATTTTGCTTTATTAATTTTGTTAGAAAAAAAAAAAAAACAACCCCTGAAACTCATGCTGTCATTAGAATTCACTGAACAGTGACTGTGTCTGGTTCGAACTGAAATTTCCCTTTGTTTTCTTGGGGGAAGAATTCACATGAACATCATAAGGAGAATGTGGAATGGAAACATAAATTTCAGATGAAACCTGGACTATGAAACAAGCAAAACATATCGCATATCAAGAGATGGTGGGGACAAGTGCAAAATGAGCCAAAAAGTGTAATCAGGGAGAGGGAGCTGGAGTGGAAGGGGAGCAGAAAGGGGAAAAAGAGGGAGGAAGGGAAGGAGGGAGGGAGGGAGAGACAGAAACACA
>NC_022030.1:14573605-14585412 GCF_000317375.1 Microtus ochrogaster
AGAGAGAGAGAGAGAGAGAGAGAACTCCAGTCACAGAAAGTGCTGGTTCAAAGATAAGGGAGAAGAGCAGAAACTCATCCCTTAGTCTGAGAAGCAGGCAGGTAGGCAAGTTCAGCTCTGTGAGCATTATCCTGAGGAGGAAAAGCTGTGTTCCTAGAAGAGTAACTTGCCTTCCACCCAGCCCTGGACAAGGAGAGAGATGACCTCCTTAACAATTCCCTGAGGGTTTATGTTCACTGAATGCTAATTTATCCGCAGACTTTTTCCTGTTTAAGAAAAGCACCTTTCTAGCCCTTTGGCTATGACTTTTCATTTTATTAAATGAATTAAATTTAAAAAATAAAAATTATCTTTAATTGCAGGGACTGCAGAAATGGTCTAGTGATTAAAAGCACTGACTGCTCTTCCAAATAACATAGATTGGATTCCCGGCATTCACAGGGCTGCTTTCTGTTCCAGGGGATCTCATTCCCTCTGCTGACCTCTGCAGACACAAGGTATGAAAGTGATACACAGATACACATGCAGGCGAAACCCCCAAGCACATTAAATTAAATAATTTTAAAAGTAACAAAAAATTATTTTAAAATTGCTTTTATTTTAATTTTTGTTTTTCAGTTTTGGACTCAAACCAATGGCTCACACATGCTAGGCAAGTGATCCACCACATAGAGCCTTGGTTCTGAATTTGTAGACATCAGGTGGTCTCTAGCATCTCCCTCCTTTTTGTTTATTCTTTAGTCTCTCTTCTTCCAAGATGGATCAGTTCATTCCAGTCTAATCTTGCCTCTTGTTACCTTAGTTAATTCATTTTTTAAAATATTTTCCTGCACACGTAACATCTCATTTCTCAACCATAAGTAGATAGTTCTTTAAGAGATAATTCATCAGAAAGTTTTATTCACAGTAACATACAGAAATGTTTCATGAAATACTTTTAAATATATTTTTTCTTAAATGCATGTAATTGATTATTGTGGGATGACCTTGCTGTACACTGTAAAGATGTGTCCCTGCCTAAGGCACCATCTGATTGTTTTAATAAAGAACTGAATGGCCAGTGGCTAGGCAGGAGAGAATAGAGGAGATTTCCAGGGAAAAAGAGGAACTCTGGGAAGAAGAGAGAGGCAGAGGCAGGGAGACACCAGTAAAACACTGAACTTGCAGAATGGGAGACAGGTAAAAGCCAAATGGCAAAATGTAGATTAAGAGAAACAGAAATTTAAGTTATAAGAGCTAGCCGGGAGTAAGCCTAAACTAAAACAGGCTTTCATAATTAATAATAAGTTTCCATGTCATTGGTTGGGGAATGTTGATCCAAGAAAGTTCAACTACAACTGATAGTTATGTATCCTCTTTCCAAATATGTTCATAAGTGTATTATTTTCTGAACACATGCAATAAAATTACAAGCATACAATCTACTCATCCAAATTTTAGGAAATATTTAATTAGATAATTTGTGTTGTTTAGCTTTATGGATCTAAATTTTCTCTAATATACTGATGAAAATACTTTTGAATACATTAAAAATATTTCAATTTTCAACATTTTACTTTGAGTTTTACAGTTTTAACCTATCCTATTTTCAAATTCTTTGAAGTAATTTTCCGTCCTATAAATGTCTTGATTGACATTTTTAGTGCCCAGACTTCACTGTGTATAAGTAACTAACAAGAAAGGAAATAATTGTTTTAAGTATTTAGAAAATTTATAGTAAATATAGTATGAAATGTTATATAACATTTTAATGGATTTAAGTATATTACTCTGTCTTGAGCTATATTGTGGTTATAACAAAGTATATAACAACAAAGATAATAGATCAATAAATTTTAACACATGTGTGTGTCTATTGACCATAAGCAGTAGAAATTTTCTAGTATACTAAAGACCTTGACTTTTCTTGGTTTCTTTCCAATCCAAAATGTAGTACACATCTATCTAGCCTATATCTTTGTACATTAGTTTTGTCTGCTTATAGCTGTTTTAAAAGAAAATATTCAGTTTTCATGTGTCCTGAGTTTCTGCTACTTTAGCTTCTAGAAATTAGATAAAGCAACAGAACTTCCTGGCAGTGAAAGAGGCAACCTGCCAGTCCCAGGAGAGAATGAATAAGAATATAAGAGAAACTCAGACATTCTCTCTCTCTGTCTCTCTGTCTCTGTCTCCGTCTCTCTGTGTGTGTGTGTGTATGTATGTAAAACCTATAGAAAAATATTATGTGCATTATGTACAATCAAACAGTCTAGAGATGAGAAAATTTGGAAAATTATTTAGCTATCTTTAATGTGCCACCTTCAGTCAATTTACCATTGGCAACAGATTCAGAGTGAGAGCCCTGGCTGTTCTTGTAGAGGACCTGGATTCAGTTCCCATCACCCACATTCGGCAGCTCACAGCTATCGACGACTCCAGTTCTAGAGGATCCCATACTCTTTAAGACCTCTACAAGTACACCACATACATGGTGTACATAGAGACAAATATATATATGTGTGTATATATGTATATGTTTATGTAGAATAAAACTAAATTTTAAAAATGAATACAAGTAAATACAACACAGGAAAAATTTAGAAAATATCAGAGGAATCATAAAACTAAGAACTGTTACTTTACAAAACATAATCCAGATTCCTACATAAATATATAATCTAAACATGTGCAATTGTGTTTTTATGTTTTCATGTATACACATACACACCTACGAACACACACATGACATTTACATAATATTAGGAAAACAATGAGGAAGTAAAAATGTTTAGAACTAAGCCCTGAGTGTCACTAATACTCTGAGGTCTTCAAAATATGGACCTTAGAAGTAATATTTAGATAAATAAACTGATGTGATATAATAGTTAATTCTATATTATTATTATTATTATTATTATTATTATTATATTAGTTCTATTGTATTACTTGACTCACCCATGGGATGGCCTGATAATTTGTTAGTAGGGTTCTTTTTAGCATTCTTGCGAAGGTGCTATGAGATTAAAATTTCAAGTCAGTAAACTTAGTCAAGTGGATTTCACCTACATGGCAGCTAGTTATCATTTTGTCTGTTGGATGTTTGAACAAAATCAAAGATTGAAAAGGAAATGATTTGCTTCCTTTCCCTGTCTGTGCTTTAAAACACTGTCTTCTACCATTTTACCTAGAGTGGAACTCATGCCATGAGCTTTCTTCATTCTAAGAGCTTCAAATATGGGCGAGAATTGTATTGTCAACTTCTCTGCCCTTCCAGGATGCAAATCTCAGTCTCTATTATGTGCAAGCCAATTCCACAATAAATCACTTTATATATCTTTACACTGATATCCATATATCTATATCTATGAAAATATAGGGTTCTACTTATCTGTATAATCTGAACTAGTATGAGGTAAGAGAGATAAGAGTGGCATCATTGGAGTCAAAAGAGACTATTTAAAAATGGAGAGAATGTCAGCCGGGTGGCAGTGGCATATGCCGCTAATCTCAGCACTCAGGAGGCACAGGCAGGTTGATCTCTATAAACTCGATGCCAGCCTGATCTACCAAGTGAGTTTCAGGACCGGCTCCAAAGCTACAGAGAAACCTTTTCTCAAAACAACAACAATAACAACAAAAGAAAACAAAATGTTAAAAATGGAGAGAATTGCTTCATTAAGAAAACAGCAGGATCTTGCAGATTGCTGGTAATCATGGAAAGACTAAGTACATTAGCAAGACAGAAGCCAAGTTGGTAGGCTGATAAGATGATTAGAAGTTGTAGAGCATAAACAGTGTTATCCATGTTTATAATCCTTTAAGGAATGCAGCCAACAAGTGGTTGAAACTGAGTAGGGAAACATAGTACAGGTTGATTTTACATAAAAAAAAATATGGCAAGTTCAAGTTGATTTTCAAGATGGGCAATGGAATATATGCACAACAACACTATAAATTCTTTTTCTGATGTTGGTTCCCTGGCTCTGAGCAAGAATAATAGCCTGTCTTAACTGGATGTGGCTGCACCAAGAGGCATGGTAGTTTTGAAAAGATCATAAGGCTGAAATTGGCATTGCCATTGCCATCCTTGGCCTTAGATACAGGCGCTAGAGAACAGCCAAGTGAAAGATGATTGTAAGGAGGAGATGGGGTGTTTAAGGACCGGATTATAGAGTTCAATGATGAGAATTAGACCAAATGCCTTAAAAGCAATAACAACAACAACAACAACAAGAGGAGACAGAAGAAAGATCTAATATATTGAGGAACATGTTCTAGGAGATGTAGCTGGTATTACAGGAGAAAAAAGAGACCCAGTAAAGAAAATGTCTTTCTGGAAGCAAGTCACTACTAGACATTAACTGTGCAGCACATTGTCCTTAACTTAGAAGCCTCTAGAACAGTGAGAAATAAATTTCTCTTGTTTGTAGACAGCTAGTCAGTGGTATTGTATTACAGTAGATAAAGCTGATGACTACAATTACCGACCACCAATTATCACAGAAAATGTATTAGACGGTGCCAAAAATGCTTCCTTACACAGGCATGGTAGCACGTGTCTGCATTCCCAGCACTGGACAAGGAAATTCACAATAATCCCAAGTCAAGATTAGCTTCACAAGTCAAGGTTAGACTGGTCTACGCAGGGCTTCAGACCAGCCAGGACCATGAGGTACTACCCTGTCGCAAAACAGAAAAGATCGCTTCCTTGTGGAGAACTGTCTTATGAGATGCTGGCTAACAATTAATTATGCTTTATTATACTTGGGAATGTGCAACTATAAATTTTGTGAAATCATTTTGTTGCCCTTATGAAATCTCTTCTGATCTCAAATTACTTTCTTGTTAGCCCGTTAAATCCCCACTCTTAGTTTTCATTGCTTGGGCTTAAGCTACTTAAAGATCTAATTAAATGAGAAATACCCTAAAAAGGCATGAGGAAATCACTTTAAAGGCATTTTAGAAAATTATGGGGTTTGTGTGTAATAGAACACCTGCTTAGCATGTTTGAGGCCCCGGGTTCAATCCCTAGCACCAATATAAATTAATTTTTATATAAAAGGTGAAGAGAGCATATGAGAATGTGTGGTTCTTTTTATATAAACCCCTAATGACCAATTTATAAGCACCTGTCTAAGGAGCATGTAAAATTAAAAAAAAAATATTTCCAACTCGATGAGCTATAGTATGACCAGAATACGAAACATTAAAAAGCAGCCAGCTTTAGAAGGTTAGAAGAAAATATTCCCGAGGTGTCAAATGTTTGGCTAAGAACTGGTTTAGAATAGGAAGGAATGCTTCTATAGGCTGATTGACTTCAGCGTGCAGCATGAAGAAAACGTTACCTGGAAAGGTGTCACAATTCACAGACTGTAAGAATTTAGGGCTTGGGACTTTTGTCACAGAAACACAAGCATCTCAGGCACTCACTGGTTCAGTGATGAGCTGGGGCAAAGATTGAAGTTTTCTTGAGAAACGATTATAGCCTGAAGTCTTCTCTTTTTACCATGAATTGAAAGTATTCAGTACCCAGGCCTCTTGCCTATGAATAATCCTTAGAGATGCTGGTGGTATTAAAATGTTTCTTTTTCACCATGCAACTTAGTGCAATCTAACATTTACCGTGGCATATCACTCTTGTTGAACTTGTTATCATCTTATCATGATATTTTATCTTTTATTTTATTTATCACTTATACCTGTCTACCCTTCCCAACAACCTTACTGTGAAGTCACAATACACACCAAGGCAGGGATGATGGCTCATGTGGTAAAATGCTTGCTACACAAGAACAGGAACCTGAGCTTAATCCCCAGATTCCACACAAATAGCTGAGCAATATGGTGCATGGTTGTGAATCCAGTGCTCAGAACACAGAGGCATATGGATCACTGGGATTCTTTGATCAGCCATCCCAGTTTAATTAGTGAGTTCCAGACCACTGAGAGACCCTGTCTCCAAAAACCCAAGGTAGGGTGATGGAGAGATGGCTCAGAAGTTATCACTTGTCTCACAAACAAGAGGACAAACTTCAGAACCACCTAAGTGCTTAGAGAGCATGGTGTCTTGACTACAATTTCAGCATTTGAAGACCTAAGCAGGAGATTCCCACAGCAAGGTGGATAGCAAAACTGACTGTATCGGTGAGCTCTGGATTTGACTGAGAGATCCTGCCTCAAAATATAAGTAGAAAAAAACAGTCCAGAATGTTGCCCAACATTGTTCTTGAGCTTCTGTGTATACACGTGCACCCACCCACATGAAAACCTACACACACACACACACACACACACACGAACATACACAAACACAAATATGGTACATACATGCAGAATCATTCAACCTTAAAATAGAGAGAAAAAAAATCACATCCTCCCTAGCAGTTGAAGCACTTATCTGCCCTCTACAAGCAGCCTTGAGCTGTAAAGTGTGCTGAGGGATGGGGCCAAAGATGAAATCATTGAGTTTACCTTCTGGTTTATCCCCAACTCCAGGTTTTTCCAGACGTGTTATTTAGGATTTTTCATCAGTTAGATTGCTGCTAGAAATATAAAATCTGACTTTCTTATATAAAATTGTACAGATGGAGATGATGTCATCTCACTTGCGATATCTCTAATCATTAATACATACCTTCTCCTCATTTCTAGTCAACTACTGGTGTGATGGTAATAATACTGCTCCAATTCCCCTGTGGCTAAAAGAACTTTCCAGATGTACTATTCATGATTATACATTGGGGATTAATTTTTATTATTGGTATCATTGATAAGAAGCCTGCATTTTATTTCAGGGGAGTTGGGTAAACGGAATGTATCAGTGATATGCCGCATGGTCCTGGAGCAATGGGATGAGGCAAAGAGAAGTTTCTTTCTTATACTCTGATTTCTATAGTTCTTATAACCAGTGAATAATAAAATAAGAAACCTTTCATGAAGTGGGGAGAAGATACTGAATTCACTAGGTATTAAGATTAAAAACCAAACCAACCAAACAAACAAACAAAAAACCTTGGGAGTACAGTGGGTAGTAACTGCAGAATAATGCAAAATAATGTTTTCTCAAAAAATACTTTATTCATCAAGATATTTTTAAACGATCAACCTTTTCACTTCTGGCAGATTTTGCAGTTTTTGAATCTGCTTATCAGAGACAGTGTCCCTGAGCAGGATTTTAGTGCCAGTGCTGTGGCCTTTCTTTTGGTGTCAAAAGAAAGTTGTTTCATTTGAATCTTTCTTTGTACCAACAACTGTCAGGTTCCCTCGTTCCTCACTCCAGACAGAAGCAGAACATTTTTCCCCTGATAAATTAAAACCACTTTCTCTTGAACCAACAAGCTCAGACAATAGTCATGTTTCCTTCAGACCAAGAGCTTCTTTACCACAGGGGGCTTTATTTTCCATGGTATTCATCTTCGATATCCAGTTTTCAAAAGAATGATTTTTTTTTTCTTTTGCGTCTCATATTAGACTCTCCCTACTTTCCCCAGTGTCTGGTCTACCTCCCTACTGATGTCTCCCCTTCCTGTGAAACATCTGCAGCCTCCCCTGACTGTCTTACCGTCTTCTAACACATATTTGTATGGATTTCCCGGCAGCTTTTTCTTTGATTCTCTTCTTGCTTCCCTTGACCACTCGGATCTCTCAGCTTATCTCCTCACTTCCATGCAAGGAGCTTCTGATTTTTCTTTAGTTCCAACCTTAAATTTCTATCATCCCATATTTCTCTTTTAAAAATCTTTTTAGTAGGAAAATTTTATACATATTTACAATAAAAAAACAATATAGTCATACCCAGGTTCCCTTTGCCTTATTTCAAAAATATCAATATCATGATAGTATTGTTTCATTTACCTTAGGTCCTGCCTCAGTTTGGGGACAGGAATGTACTGACCCAGGAGTTGCTATGCAGTTTCTAATGAACCTCCTGGTTAGCCGTAATACTTTGTCTGTTCATTACTGCTAATAAAAAAACTGTTAATCAGCCTCTGTTGCTATTAGTGTGATCTGGACATTCATTGTAAAGTTTCCGATGACCTTAGGGTTACTTACATCTTTTGAGCCTTGTTAGGGCCTGTCTCTTTGTGACACTAGCCACTCTAATTAGCCAGATCTCACAAAGTGAGGAACTCGGGCCATGTTCTTCCCAAGTACACACATGAGAGAGAGAGAGAGAGAGAGAGAGAGAGAGAGAGAGAGGGAGGGGGAGAGAGAGTCTCTTAAGACTCTCCTCTGGGCCTCTTGCTGTTATCTTGTCCATGAGGGTTCTCTCTCTCTCTCTCTCTCTCTCTCTCTCTCTCTCTCTCTCTCTCTCTCTCTCTCAAAGTTAATTCTCTTAATGAAGCTCCTCTTCCTTTTAAAGGCCCCATTTAGGCCATTTCCAATATAAAATCCCTTTTTAATGCACTCCTAGCTCATGGCCCAGTCAGGGCTCCATGTGGCACTGAGGCCATCTCTTTTGAAAATGATCAGTCCCAGAGCATAGTTTTACATCAGCCCTTTTCTCTAACATTAATCCTTGTCTAGATTAACCATTCCATTAAGAGTTGGAAAATTATAACCATACTGTTTTTGGCTTGGATATCTGATTTCTTTGATTATCTAATTATCTTAAAATATGGCTTAGGCAATAGTGATTCTATGCATGTTTGATTTGTTTCTTATACTAATGAATGTTGGTTGAGTTTTAGCAACCCTCAAAGGCAATGAGTGAGATATTTTGGTTTTCTGAAAAGTTCAATTTCTTTGTAATCTTATGATTTAAAAAAACAAAACAAAACAAAAATCACACTTTCCTGCTTACACGATTGTTGCTTAAATTGTTTAAGTCTTGAAATTGGGCTTGTGTGAATCTGTGAAGTTGGCCTTTTTGATTGACCTCATTTGGTTTTGTTAGCTATATTGTTACTTACTAGCATGTTAGCATATTAAGAAATAGCAAAACTTTCCTGAGCCAAACCTGGTATAGGTTCTGATTGAGAACCCCAGTTTCTTTGAGGGGCCTGCAGTACTTTCTCTTGCAATATCATTGCTTCTATATTCCAATGCAACTAGTCTACCCCATCCTGATCTCTTGTAAAGTTGGATGAAATGAGTGATACTCATGCTTCCAAGTTAAAAGGAAGAGTGTATGTTTTTTTTTCTCCCAAATCTATAGATCAGTTGAATTAACTTTTTTGGTGAAATTCATGATTTTCGTGTATGGTTTTTATGTGTTTGATTGTTTATGTTGTTGTTGTTGTTGTTAGATTGGGTCTTAACTGTGTAGCCCAGGCTTCCCTTAAATTCATAGGGATGTGACTGCCTCTGCCTCCTGGGTTCTGGATTAAAGGTATGTGCTAGCATGCAGGTTCTATTTTTTTAATTTAATTCTGAGAAATTACTCATGTACTGAGGCTGTCAGTCCTTTATAAATTACCAAAAATGCCATAGTTTTATTTGCCTTCAGATTGTTTAGTTTTTTCATTAAAATATTTTCATGATTTATTTAAACGTTTCTCTTACTTATGTTTTGCAGTGATTTCTGAGTCTTGAATGATCAATATTTACCATTTCTGATTTCATTGTATTATTTATTTTGTGTACATTTATATCTCCAATATACCTCACTTCCAAGTTTCTAATTAAAAATGAGTATGTCCAAACACCAATTTTCCTCTTCCTTTTCTCTACAGACTCATACTCACTCCTGTGGATTTCCTGTTCTCTCAATGGCTCCATCTGAACTCCCTGTCACTCTGCCCCAGAGCCTCAAGACATTTGGGGTTTCTTATCTGCTCTTCTCATCTCTCAACAGAGTTCAAAACTTCAGACTGCAGTATTTTCACCTAAAGCAAAGAAAGCCACTAAACATTGTTAATTTTATAGAATAAAAGTCATAGAATACAGATGTCGTTCAAATTAAATGGTGCTTCTCTTTTGGCTTATCAGAATACTAAGTTAAATTAAGTATTTCCTTCTTGGTTAGTTAGAGAAGTAATAGAACTTACAAGAACACTTTAATTTTTCTTAACTAGGATAAATAATTGAACCAACACTTATTACAACCCAATTCTCTGAATGAGTCTGGAGGGAAATGAATCAAAGGGAAGTAACATGAAAACAGCTGGTGAGATGGCTCAGCAGGCAAAAACACTTGTCACCAAATCTGATGACATGAGTTGGATCCCCAGGACCCACATGGTGGAGGGAGAGAACCGACTTCCCCATGTTTTTCTCAGATCTCCACTGAGCATCATGTCATATACGCATGTCCCTCCACACAAAGAATGACCAATCAAATGTTATTTTTAAAAGGTAGCATCAGGTAAAATGGGAGACTCATGCCCTACTCTACTTCTCACAATTAACTTGAGAGGGCAACTGAGAAACATACGTTGTTCTGAGACAAAACAGTTCCACATCAGTGCCCATCCCACAGTGCAGTAGGAGTCTCCAATGGCAAATCTGTTTACAGTAGCTTCAGTTTTTAGAATAATATAGGGACAAAATGACTTAAACTAAGGGCAGGGAAGCATGGGCTTTGATGACAGGTGCAAATCCAGATTTGTGTTTTCTGTCTACTCTACAGTCCACTAAGGACACTTGCTTCTTCTTTTAAATTATTTGATGTTTTGTAGCTCAGTATGGGAAGCATATGGTCACATAGACGATTGCTTTATTTTCTAAAGAAATCTTTATCTGTTGTCATTTGGTACCATTGGTTTTTTTTAAAGGCAAAAATAAAGCTTTCAGAGAGCAGGTCCTGTTGTTTGTGTAGCTGATAAAGTATGTTGCCAAGAAGAACGGAATTTCACTTTTGTGGCCAGCAAGGGCAGTTTGCATAGGTCTAAAATTACAAGCATACTAAAATTAATTACAACCAGGCTTACAAATAGGCCAGCAAGAAAGTATTCATTTTCCTTTGTGTTTAAAGAGCAACCAAGGGTGCTTTGTTTTAGCATCCTTACATTCGAAATACAGCATTTAATAATTGTCAGAAATTGCTTACAATGTTCTCATATTTAAAGAACAAAAAGAAGAAAAACAGTTGAGACAATAAATGTCAAAATCCATAACCAGTGATATTTACAAATGCAGCTAGTGAATTTCAGAGTTAACCATTTATCATGAAAGCTGTCCATGAATTCAGAAAACTTGAGGAGCCCAAAGAGCATTTATTTGGTAACTTCAAGAATATTAATCAAGAATAAATTTTTAAAGGATATACAAGGATATAATGTAAACTACATTAAATGGATACACCATTGACAGCACCTATTCAAAACACCCCAACCCTCAATTTCTGCTTATTTTTCTCTTCAAGTCATTTTGTGCCAGTGAGTGCTGTTGCAGTTTGCACATGATTTGTAGGTGACAAGCAAGTGATGGGCATGGGATCAATTTTCATCCAGGTTTTACACTATGATTGATGAAGAGACAGTGACAGCTTCCCTTGGATTTCTGGCTGGATGAAGGATTTCTCTCAGATGGTCACTTTTTGTTTTGTACATTATTGGGCACTAGGCACTACTTTATACATATTACCCAATACAGACAGAACAAACCAAAGCAGAACAGAAGTTCCAACATGCATCATTTAGCCTTGGAAAATTCCTACGATATAAAAACAGACTCCAAATAAACCTAAAAGTTTACCTCTCAGTGATTTAAGTTTTTGTCAACATAGTAAATTGGATATTTAGGTGATTCCAGATTAAGGGCAATAAAATTCTAGATAAAGTATATTTAAAAGCCCTTTAAGCCGGGCGGTGGCGGCGCACGCCTTTAATCCCAGCACTCGGGAGGCAGAGGCAGGCGGATCTCTGTGAGTTTGAGGCCAGCCTGGT
>NC_022030.1:14585512-14593592 GCF_000317375.1 Microtus ochrogaster
CCCTTTAAATTGATGAAAAAGAAAGATATATAGTAGCAAAGCAAGACAAGAAATATACTTCTAGAAATTAAAAATCACAAGGAACTTTCAAAATTATGTTAATAAATTAAGTAATAAATTCAGCATAGTCAAGAGAAATTCAGTGACTTGAAAGACAGATCTGAAAAAAAAATTGAGTACAGATCCCAAAAGTAGACTGTTATATAAAACAGATAAACTTCTAAGTTTATGGGAGATTGGAGTGAGCATATCTAAAATACCAAAAGTATAAAATTGCAGAGGTAATGTTAAAGTGGCAATAAAGACCCATTAAGATAAAAACCTCCTTTTGGTCAACAGACTAGAATCTCTGTCCTATGTGGAGAACTAACATTTTAGATTGTCTTCAGGCTTTAAAAATGATAAACCAGCCAGTCTCTGTCATAGGTTTGAAAACCATCTATAATTAAGACAAACTAGGCTTATTCCTGTTTATGATTAAATTTGTTTCTCAAGGATTATGCTATGCCCCACCTGTATTAGTAACTACAAATGGTTCTGTACTGGCTATTATAAGAAATGACAACCATGTCTTTGCTTCAAAAGTTATTATGACTACCTTTCAATCATGTCTTTGTTTTAGGAGGTTGTTATGACCAACTTATTCTGTTTGTTCTGCTTTTGTAATCCTGCCCATTTGCCTGTCAAATCCCTCATTTGGAAATCCCCTACTCCTGAACAACAACAAAAACCTTGTCCAGTGCTGGTCTTTAGGAACCTACCTTTAGGGAGAGACAGCCATATACATGAATTAAAAAAAAAAAAAGCTTGTTTGAATTAATTTGGCCATGATGATTTTAGCTGGTGGTCTTTCTTCTTGCATTTGTGGGGTTAACAGAGGCAATATTTAAGAGAAAGCTGATGAAATTTTACTAGAATTGTTGATGGGCACAAGTCATCAGGTAAGAGGGCTTACTGAATTATAAACATGAGACAATGATATAGATTATATATGCAATAAGAAAAAAATTACTTGTTGAGTTTAGAGGCATTGCTTCTTGTTCCTTGTTGTCTTTATTCTCCTTTTACAAATGTCTGAAAGTTTTCTGTGAGGTTGTGACTGAGTCTTATGATAACTTTTTGAATGGGACAACTGGGCTGACCAGCCTGTGCCTCACCCAGAAAAGTTTCATCAACAATGCTCAATGGTACCCATCTTTGAGACCTGTTTGTTAGTCAGGAGCCCTGTTTTCTTCCTTTCTCTTAAACTGACCCCTATTAACCCCTTTATAAAACTGACCCTCCTCTTGTCCTTGAAACTCATTCCTCCAATTTGTATTACTAAAGGACTCAGAAGCCACTGGTAGGGGGTGGATTTGGTGACTCCTAATTGTCCAATATCCTACACCTCAGCTAATCACACAGGAGGAATAAAGCCTCCAACACACTCAGTACAACGTAAATCCTCAGATTTTCCCAGAAGTCATACAGTTTTTATTTTGAAATGCCTTTAGTGGTCTAGTTACAGTAATATCAAACTTACTGGTCATACTCAGATTTTTCACAGAAGTCATACAGCTTTTATTTTGAAATGTCTGTAGTGTTCTAGTTGCAATAACATCAAACTAACTAGTCTATAAGAGTATCTGGTTTAGAATTATATTTCTGGCTGGGCGGTGGTGGAGCACGCCTTTAATCCCAGCACTCGGGAGGCAGAGGCAGGCGGATCTCTGTGAGTTTGAGACCAGCCTGGTCTACAAGAGCTAGTTCCAGGACAGGCTCCAAAACCACAGAGAAATCCTGTCTCGAAAAACCAAAAAAAAAAAAAAAAATTATATTTCTGGTTATTTATATTTATAAGAAGAGCTTTTAAGATTTTTTTTTATTTGTCAGTTTTTAAATCATTCCCTTTTCACTCAGGATGAATCATTCTGCCTACATTTGCGTGTTCAAAGGTATAGTTGTTAGGTGAGAGAAAGTGGGAAAATTATGTCTCAAATGCACAGAATGTAGACTTTAGATTTATAAAGCATTTGGCAAAATAAAGAAGTGTGTGGGTAAAAGATCAGTTATAACAGGAGAGCCCAGAAGAGACCTTGAGGAGAAATAAAGCTTTTTAGTAGATTTAAATACCTGACATCTTCTTTACCAGTATCTGATGACTTAGTCATTTTCTCTTCTATACGTAGGCAGACACCTCTACAAATGGAGACATCTTCATAAATCCATTTTTTTTCTCATAAAAGGGTCTTAAAATGACTTTTTACCAGAAAGGGATATTCTGGGAGATACATAGATAGATGGCTTTCCAACTTAGCTTAGTTTGGAGTAGAACTGATTAACAAATATTATAGACAAATGCTGTATATGTCTGGACTCACATGGATAGAAAAGATGTCTTTCAAACAGTACAGAGTGGTTGACCCTTGTTCTGTTGAATTCAATGACATGATTTTTTTTAAATCCTTAGATAGCTTCTAAGAGATTGCTATTGCATTAGCCATTTTGTTCCATGCCATGAGAGACTGGGTGGTTTGATCTTTGCTATCTTTTCAGATTGTGCGTGACTACCCTTTTACAGTCCCAATCAGGCCCTAGTAACACAATTACACAAACAAGTGGTAATGACCTAGGAGTTGGAACCAAATATGTTAGTGAGAATTCTAACCTCTTTGACACATTTCTGGGGATTTCCTCTCAGACAGCAGAAACTGGTACCCTTGCCTGTAGATTTTGAGTTTCCAAAGAAAAGTGGTTAAGAAAAATAATTCAGTGCTATGAGGGTCTGTCTCATTCTCATTTTTTAATTTTGTTTTCCCCTAAAATACCTGATAATGAGCCATTCTGTTGGAATGAAAAGTGCCTGAAAAACAGAAGGATGACTTTTTTTTTTGGGAAAACCTGACCCAGAAATTCAAGGCCCAGTGCCACGATGGCAGACAGCAGTACCCATGGCAAATGAGATGGCTCAGTGGTACTGAGCCAAGATGGAAAAACACTATGTCACTAATTCACAAAATACCATTATCCACCAGACAGGGTACAGGTCTTAATACTTTCTGGTATAAGTATGAAGGCTATAAATATCAAGTAAGTTGTAAGGGGTGGCCACTCTATCAGAGGCCAGCCCTTACTCACTGTTGTTGGCCCAGTGACAAACAAGAGTTGAAGAAAGTATGGCTGTGAGGTGATAATTAACTGCAATTTACATTCTGCAGGAATTAGGACAACTGACTCAGCCTTTCCATCAGCAGAAAATGGGTCATTCTTAAAGGGGAAAGTCTTTTGCGAACTGAAAAACACAAAGTAAATATCAGTGTTGAGATCATGCCCTTCCTTGTTCTAAGTTACTCCATATTGTGTAAAACAGTGTTTCTTCCCAGATTGCTTTGTCCTGAGAAACTTCATTTTATAAGCAGCTTTTGACTCCATTTTGAGAGAAGAGAAAGACTAGGCATGTAGACCATCAATTAACATCATCTGTCCTGTACTATCCACTCAACATGGATTAATAAATAACTGAGTTATCCATGGTGGTGGAAACTGTACCATCCTATAAAACTTACCAGGTTAAATTGAGACTATAGGGACATATGGATATATTAAAGTCATATTTAGGAAACTTGGTCCAAGACTCACCAAACAGGATAGACCAAAGAATGAGTGCAACCCTCTCACTTGGCCCTATAAACCTCACAACTGTAATGCATGACCTCACCAATCTGTCATCTGACACCTGGTATGCACGTCATAGACTAAAAACTTCTCACTACTCCTGGGTCTTCATCTGTACTTGCTCTCTGTTGTTGATCTGGCCTCCTCAACTGCTGTCTAACTGTCCACCTGCTAGTCCATCTGGCCTTGGACCTGCTGTTCCTGGTCTGGATTTGGTCCTGCCCTTTGGTCTCTACAGGTGGCTACATCTTTGCTCTCAATTCGGATTCCCAAGGCCTAATTCTACAGCAGTAGCTTCTTGTCCTGGTTCAGGTTCAGGGTTCATTATTCTATCTATTTGCATTTCCATCAGGCCAATCCTCTTGAACCCCAATATGTCTTCCTTAACTTGTATTCCTTTTACACAGACACATGTTACTATTAGTAACTAAGATTGAGATAAGAGAACTTGCATTTGCCTCAGTCAGATTACTAAATTAGATAGTGCTCAAACAAATTAGCCTAAGGGATACATTTTACATTTAAAGAGTAATACTCATGCCACCATTTTTGTGTTGAAATGTGATTTAGGGCAATCTGAAATTGTGTTTCTAGGCTACAGTTTCTCTCATTTCTGCCTCATAATGATCTCATTCCTTTTGAGATGAGGGCTGTGTTTTGCATCCTCAGATAAATATCTTTCCACCATAGTGCAATGACAGAGATCTTTTCTATGAGTTAGTGCTTTGCCAGTTCTTAATGACTTTCAGTTCAGTTGTATATGTTCTTGGGTTGGATAATTTCTTGAAAAATCCTAAATATAATTTCGTTCTGTTTTAGGGAACCTTTGAAAATATAAATGTTGAAATAGTTCTCATTATTTTAAAATTACAATATACATAATTTTATGTGTACAGGTGTTTCACCTTCATGTATGTCTGTGTCCCATGCAGGTGTCTGGTGCCCACAGGGGGCAGAAGAGGGCATCAGATTCCCCAAGACTGGAGTCACAGGCATTGTAATCGCCACGTGGGTCCTCTAAAGGAGCAGTCAGTGCTCTTAACCTTCAAGCCATCTTTCAAGTCCCTCACATATTTTTTTTTAAATCACATCTTGGCCACAAACTCTAAAAGTAGTAATTTTCCCACACCTTCTAGGAATTTTGCTGTCATTCATATTTGACATTCAAAACTATCAAAGAGCTTTCTGCAAACCCTTCAAAGTGACAGGGATGAGGAAACACTGTCTTTTAGACACCCTCTTGGATTTCAAGAGAAGAACAATAACGGCGTGGAAAACCAAGCTCGAAAATGTATGTTTTCCTTAATTGTACAAACTCCAGACTAGTATGGGACAATTATCTTATTCTGTCAATTATATTTTAAATAAATGCTGATTGGTCAGTAGCCAGGCAAGAAGTATAGGCGGGATAACCAGACAGGAAGTAGAGATGGGTCAATAAGAACAGGAGTACTCTGGGAAGAAGGAAGCTGCAGTTGTGACCCTGCCACAGAAGAAGCAAGATGTGACCGTCTCGCTGAATAAGGTAGCGAGCCACGTGGCTAGCATAGACAAGAATAATGGGCTAATATAAGTTATAAGAGTTAATAGGAAGCCTGAGCTAATGGGCCAATCAGTTTCTAGTTAGTGTAGACCTCTGTGTGATTTCTTTAGGACTTAACTATTGTGGGAACTGGGCAGGACAGAAAACTCAGTCAACACCAGGCTATCTAAGGTGGGCGACGTACAGTCTGTAGCTCTCCACAGGAACTTCTGTAAACAGCTGAAAATGCTAGAACATAGAGGCCTGGAGCCACCAAAACAACATAACAGCATGTAGCTAATGGCTCCATTCTAAGGAACTGTCGCTTCTCCGTCCTCGTCTTCATTAGTCACTGCCACTCCTGGGTTTGGCAAGTTTCATGTTTTCCTCTAAGCAAACACTCTGCAAGGCATAAAGAGGAAGGTGGCTGACTAATTAGGGTGTCAAGGGAAACTAGAAGGTATATTCGGAATTCAGAATCTCATTTTCCTCTTCCCCCCTTAGAATTGATTTTGCTGTCACCACTTAAAAAATAACAAATGGATGTGCTTCTATTATTTGATGGAGACAAAAGGCTTCTTCTTCTTCCCCAAAATATAATTCCTGGAAAATTCCATTAACCAAATATTTATGTAGGTTCTAAAATGATTAACTATTCTGAGTAAGTGTTAAATAGTCTCATTAATTGTCACTATGAAATGGATTAATTCTTATTTCCTTATATATGTAATTAGGGTAAATCTAAATGTAGCAAGCTAAAATGCACATAATCAGATTAGAGTGCTTGCCAGAAAAGCATTTTTTTAAGCTGTGCATCGTGAGGAAAACTTTGCAATCTGCTATTAAAAACATCCTACTTGTATAGCTTACTTAGCTGTGGATTGAAGCAGAGACAGGATCCAGCAGTCTGGTCTATTACTCTATCTCCAGACTTAGTCCTAGGCTGAAAGTCTTCTGGCTAGTGTATGTGGTTTGTGGGTGTTGACAAGTTAACTCTTTGTGTCCTTTCTGCAGAAGGGAGTAGACAGATAGCAGCTTTTTCCAATGAGAAGTAGGTTAAGTGTGATTCCATTCCATTTTTCCTTCACTTTGGTTAACATCCACATCCTTCCAGGCTGTGTCTCAGTGATAGGGAATAGTTAGTTACTCTCGCCAGGGGCATCATTAATCTGAATGTTGGGGATTGATTATGTGATGCTATCCCTATGTTGCAGGGCTGTTACTTTGTCAGTTCTGCTAGTCTGCTATTCTTTTCTCTTGCCTGTTTCCCAAGTGATCAATTTCTGTTATAGGCCTGCTGGTTTTCAGCAAGGTTCTGTTCCAATACATTTTGATACAAAGAAATTGATTTTTTCCTCTGTCCGTCCTCTGGAATGGTGTTTGATCTTATTTGACTTTGCTATTTTGTATCTTTTTCTACTTAAACAATGGGTGGCAAATATTTCACTTTTTCTACATTTCCTTCCAACTAGTTTTCTTACAGAAAGTTGTTTTAATGTAGAAATATAAAAAAAAATAAATCTAATGTGAAAAATGTAAGGAATCTTTGAACTTCTCTCAGGTCCAGATGACCTAAATTACAAGATTGTCAAGTCCTCCTAACAATTTCATCATAGTTCTTACTAGCTGTGCTCATACCATGAGAGTAATAAGTAAGTTGGAGAAGGTCCTTTGCACATTTCATTGGGCTTTAGAAAGGGAGAAGAGAAAAAGAAGGATCATGGGAAAGACCTTGCTCAAAACATCCTTCAAGTAAGAAACTTCAGATCTCAGCAAATAGTACCATGAAGGTCCTACCCTAGAGCCTTCAGTTCTGCCAAACAAAGCAAGGGATCTATTTTTAAAGGTTCCCGGCAGTGGCGGGGGGGAGCGGGAAATGAGAGGTCTTTCACCACAGGAAGCAGTCTAAGTTTCTGAGTGAGCTGTGCTGTGACCAGAAAAAGCAGAATATACAGGGCTGAGGCTACGTGACAGAAGTTATTCTTTCTCTAGCGAAGTGTCGCCTAGAGGCAGCATGCAGGAAGGTTCTCAACTTGCTCCTAGTCTTCTCTGCTTGGGGCCAAAAGGTCCTGGGTGTTCTAGTAATTTCTTAACACAAGCATAAGTACATTGAGCAATTGACCTCTGCTGCTCTTGATGACCAATTAATTGCAATGTCTTTTATTACCCAACCCCTCCCCTCCAAATCTGTGAAAACAGAACTCCTTGAAGAGCATTGCAAAGCATTTATTCCTGAGCACTCGAATACGTGTTGTCCTGGGTTGTTGAGCGTATTCATTTTGCAACTTTCTTCTCATCCTTCATGGGTTTCAACTTGCCTTTTATGTCAACAAGCAATAGGACTTTGCTGGCAAAGTCACAGACTATGCACACAAATGCACCCTGATCTTCTCTTGCCGCTTTCTGATTGGCTCCTTCCTCTCTTTCCATCTCACTTTCTTTTTCTTCCTTGTATCCGTGTTCTGTTTCAGTTCTTCTTGAAATGGTCTGAGGAGGCATCAGAAGGTGTAGTAGTATCAAAGAGTTCTACAGTAGCCCAGAATGGAGTATAACAAAGGTTTATTTATTTGAGGATAAACTCACAGTAAGAGTAGCGATCCATAGTCCTCTGTGTGCACTGGAAACTGGAACCGAATCCAGCAGAAAAGAGGGCCATGCACACTTTTCACCTATACTTATAGTGCATGAGGCCTTGCCCAAAAGGGGCCAGTATCTTAAAGGCTATTGGCTAAAGGAGTTTCCACAATAAGAAGGTGGGAGATCCTCAAGCTAGGAATCAAGGTGTCAATTCTATACCCACAAACTTCATGAAGATCAGAGAAACCCAAAGGAAAAAAATTACACCAGTCCTGTAAGGAACTGGGATGATGGCCCCTATCCCTATGTCTCTCTTAAATCTGGTTT
>NC_022030.1:14593802-14620580 GCF_000317375.1 Microtus ochrogaster
ACAAGCACGAGTTGTGTCACGTTCTTCTCACAGGACTGCTGACAATTCAGCTGGATTTTTATCATTTTATAATTAATTACCTTCTCCTTAGGAAAAGGTGGAGGGTAATTGTTGGAAGACTGGGAAGCACAAATGATGGATGGTAGCGGGATAATGAGAAGGACTCACAAAGCCGAGGCTCAATGGAGAAAGCAAGGGTTTATTGGCCTCCGCTGGTGTGTAAACTGAACACATATTCCAGCCTCTCTAACTCCAAACGTCTTCATCTGTGACTCTGAAAACAACACACAGCTCTTATAAGGATGCAAAAGGAGAATACTTGCTGTACATGGCTTCTCCCAGCAGTAAGAAAACATTTATTTTTTCTTTCTCTCTGAATCCCAGTCTAATGTAGCACCTGGCTCCCAGTAAGCACCCAGTAGAGGTCTAGCTGAAAGGAAGAAAAAATAAAGGTACTTATCCAAGTGGGCAGATATTTTTAGAAGTAAGTCAGAAGGATAAGCTGGGATGAGGAGAAGGTAGAAAAATCAAAAGAACAAAAAATTCTGGACATCTGGTTAACCTCCAGGTTAAAGCCATAAAGTCCATTCATTGTAAATCCTGTTCCCTTGTCTTATGTGCCATGGATGTTTTAGTTGGGGTTCCTATTGCTGCAATGAAGCACCATGACTAAAAAGCAAGTTGAGAGGAAAGGGTTTGTTTGGTTTATACTTCCATATTGTGATTCATCACTGAAGGAAGTTGGGACAGGAAAACACAGCACACAGGGCAGGATCCTGGAGGCAGGAGCTGATGCAGAGGCCATGGAGGGAAGCTGCTTACTGGCTTGCTTCCCCTGGCTTGCTCAACCCACCTTTTAGAACCCAGAACCACCTTGGGCAGGTCCTTCCTGATTGACCCCCTTTGATTGTTGATCACTAATTGAGAAAATGCCTTACAGCACTTCCTCAGCTGAGGCTCCTTCCTCTCCGATGACTCTAGCTTGTGTCAAGTTGACACACAAAACAGCCAGTACACTGGGTAAGGACATTTTTTTTCTCTTTTTTTACTGTCTTTCCCTAAAACTTTCAAAGTGTGATTTGGAAACTAGGGTACATATGTCTTGCTGGCACTTGGACAGTGATTTGTTCCTGGGTTTTCAGTTTGCCCTGTAGATTTATGAGACCTCTAAGTTTGCTGCTCATACTGGTCCTATGAAGGAACTGCTACACTTGCCCAATGTGTGACTGTTTTACTTAGGTTAGCAAGCGCTGAGAATTTGCAGCAAGTTTTCTCTCTTATTTTCTTAGCGTTTTTTATTAATCTGTTTTTGACACGCTCAGAAATGCTCGTGAGTTGTAGATGGCCAGTTGGAAAGGTCATCTAATGTCAGCCCAGCCAACGGAGCATTGCAAATGAACCCTGACTGCTGGACGGTGGCATTTTGGTGTTTTATTTATCTCAAGTTTTGAATAATACTCTCATACTTTATAACATACAAAATACCACGGTGAATTTGGGGATCACTCTTCTTTTTAAATCATGATCAAGGGTATAAATGTTTTTTTTTTCATAAAATTTTTTATGAAGATGTGACATTTTTATATTTCTCACTGTCACAAAACAAGAACTAGGAGCTACATTTCCATTGGCAAAGGGCTTATCTTGCCAGCATGGGAACCTGACTTAGATCCCCAAAAGAGGATGAGCATGGTAATATAAGCTTGTACTACAGCAATGGTGAAGGAAGGTAAGAAGGTCTCTGAATTTCCCTGGCCCGTTAGCCCCACTCAGTAGGTGAGTTTCAATCTGGTCATAGATTCTGATTAGTTTTTTTAAGGAACTATACCTGCCTCTCATTAACCTATGACTTCCACGTGCATAGATTTGAATTAGATTTCTGGAATGCACGGTAGAAGAAGAAAACCAACCAAAGCTAATTATCCTGTGACTTCCACAATGCACTGTGGCATGCTTGTGCACACACACAATGTGTGTGTGTGAGTATATATCTAGAGGAAAGGGCAATGACTAAGAAGGCCTGGAGAGACGAATCAGCAGTTTAGAATGCTTGCTGTTCTTGCAGAGGGCCAGAGTTCCCTGCACCCATATTATGCAGCACTCAACCACATGTGACTGCAGCGCTAGGGGGTTTAATGTCCTCTTCTGGTCTCCATGAGCACCAACACATGTATGAGATACACACCAGCACACACAAATTAAAGTAAAATAAAGCTTAAAAGTATCAAAACAAAGACCTGGGTATATGTTAGAAACAGTTCAAGGAGAGGCAGAGCCTTATGTCTTATCCCGAGGTGTTCCCCTCCTGTGTACTGGCATAGTCCACAGAGGAAGTCCTTAGTAATCGGAATCTTAGATGACCAAAGACTGGTATCGCAGGTCTTTGAGGAGTGATGGCAGCTGTACTGCTTCCTGGTCCCTTTCTCAATCCATGGGAAAACACAGAAGTATTCAATGTTGCAGCTCTCCTGTCTTCACCAAGGTAATATTTATGTTCATACCAGCTAGTGTCATGCCTCTCTTAAGTCTGTGTTGCTGGGACAAAATACTAAATACAGATAATGTACTAAGTCAACAGTTCCATGACTTTTACTTGACTCACGATTTTTTGATCTGGGAAATCTAAACAGCATGGTGTCTTTGTCAATATAGCTCTGACAGTTGTACCTTCTCTCCCCGTGAATTAATGACTTTCCCTGAGGACTTAGCTTTCAACAATCCATCATACCAATACTGTTACACTGAGGACCAAAATTCTCCAGTCAAACCATAGAGGAACTATAGTAGTAATTTTCTGCACTCTAAAGTCTTAGAAAATTTCTAGTATTATCATTTCCAATAAAAACTCAACACAAGGATATTGTTAAAAATGAGGACCAATACACTGTATTTTTATTAGGTATGTGCTATCCAAGCACTGTGCCTGGTATTTTGAAAGAGAAAAGAGAACATGGTAATTGCAGAGGTCTGGCATATAGGTCTGTGTCTCCGTTATTTTCAAGGGAAATGTTGTAATAAGTTATGCTGGCATAGCATGGCAGACAATAGGACTTTCCTTATTTGTTTTCTGTCTTGTGCAGTCTGCAGCTTCCTGGAGACACCAGAAGTTCTATATGGGGGAACAATTCACTTACTGTATTTAGCAGAGGGATAAACCTCTGCTAAAACAGGGACAGCACACAGTGTCATTAAAAGAAAATGTCCTTGGCATCTTTCATTACTCAAATGATTGTGACACTCTTTCCTCTACTTTATAAAATGGCCTTGCTTCATGCCATTGTGATGTCTGGAAGGTTGTACGGCCTTTAGTTTATTACTCAGAGCCCTCTGAGAAGAGTTTGATACTTTATAACAGCATTCCCCACAGCCCATTAGAAGCAGGTCAGAGAAAAATATTAGTCTAGGACAGACTGAGGCCCTCCCTTTGCCTCTGACAGGCATCACAAAACAGCAAACCTGTGGTAATCTGGCCTTTGCTCTGTAGGACAGTATGGTCTTAAATGTTGTATTGTCTTTATGGAAGCCCTTGAAGAGTAGACAGTGGAGCAACTATTACTGACCCCTCCATACAGATGTTGTCCCTGAGGCTCAGAAAGGCCAAATATCCTGCCGGAGGTCATTTGTGGTTTATTTATTTGCTCATGAATATATGTTTTTTGAATATTAAATATAATTTTGCCTTTCAGATTTATATTTTTTCACTACGTTAGGTTTTCTCTATCATACACGCAACTGGATTTCATATCCAAAACTTCCTATAAATTCCTGGTTGTTTGGGACGTCAAAAAAATGTCTAAAGTGAAAGAGAATTATTCTGTATTCAGAGATTATTTTCCTAGATATTGAAAGCCTAGACCAAGGAAGAGGTAGTCACACCCTTTGAAAAAAACACATCCCCATTGTGTGTGTGTGTGTGTGTGCTATTGTTTTGAAGATCTGGAGATCAAACTAAGGTCCTAGCACAAGAGAGATAAGTGGTCTACACTGAGACAGACAGCACCTAGGTTCTCAATTACTAGAATATCTATTACTGCTCACGTATGGAAACTGACAATAAAAGAAACATCTCTGGCTTCTTTACAAGCACCAGGAAGCATTTCATTCTAGAGCTTTATCTTTCTCTTTCTTCTCCTCCTCTTCTTCTTCTTCTAGCTCCTCCTCCTGCTCTTCTTCTCTCTAGACACTAGCTCATTCTTGTGCTAGTCAGAGCAGACTGGCTGCTGGCCTCAACCTCAGCTCAAAAACAAGGCATACATAATTCAGCAAAGCATAACAATCCATAGGAGGTGGCCATCATCGGAGAGAGGTATTTAGGTCAGCAAGTGCAGGTAAGGGGTGTTGTGTTCAATTAAAAGGATGGCCGTGTATCAAGCTGAGAGACTTCTCATCTCCAAGCAAACACCTGTTCATCTAATATGTTCATTTCCCTTTATTTGGACAGGCAACATGTGAGGACGGGAACAAAAGGCTGGCAGCGTAACTTCTGAATACTCCGATAGAGTTATCTTTAGATATGTCGCCTTTGTCCACCAAGCCCCTCTCACCTTGCTCCAGGGTGAACATTATTTCCTTAACTGTACTCTGCTAAAAGCCCCATAAACGCTTCCGTGCAGTGTCTGCCCAGAAGAAGGAGTGAAAGGACGGGAGCGTGGAGGAAGGCAGTCACAAGCAGTTCAAACATGTGGCGCTTCAAGGCTTCAATAAGTGTTCGTGTCTTCCACATACAAACATACATTGACTTCAGTTCGTGAAAACCTTCTTGTTTAAGAGTGGCGCTATGGCTCTAACATTTCTTTCCCTGTGTTTTGCTCCCAGAAAAGCTGAGGCTCAGAGATGTTAGGCAGATTGTCTCAACTCACCCAGGAGGTAAGGCAGAGTTGTCAATTAGTCAAGTCCTCCTCTACTTTGTCCTTTTATTTATCATGGGTCAAGGACACTGGGCTAGGACTGAGTCCCCCACAGTGTGACCCCCTTGCCTCACAGTGTATTTGGTATTTATAGTCTTCACTCACAGCGGCAAGCCCTTGAATGTCGTCATCAGGCTGGCAGGTAATAGTCTTTTGTGAATTAGCGATGTTGTGCTTTTCCATCTTGGCTCAGTGACTGAGTCCCCTTGTCTGCCACGGGCACCGCTTGCTGTCATCATGACACTAGCTTCTGGCTAGAGGGCCAGGTTTTTCCTCAGAAAAGCTGTGTTTCTGTCTCCCAAACACATGTGGCTTTCAACCCAATGGCTGATTTTCAAGGATATTAGAAGACATTTCCCACCCATGAGAAAAAGACAGCGAGCACTCTGGCAAGCGGACACCACACGCTTGCTAAGTTTAGTCTTCGGGATGAATCATCTAGGGAGACTGGCCCTTGCTCTTGGTTGTCGGCTGCCTTATTTTTAGAAAATCTGAATTCCAGTGAAATCCATTTGGCGGCACATAATCGGTGTGGCTCCAATCCAAACTAGGTAATTAGAGGTCAGCTGGAGGCGATTATCTCCATCTTGGAGCTAGCTGGAATGAGCTGCTCTGCAAAAAGCTTTTAAAGCAACATTTGCTTCCTTGTGACCAATTTAGTACAAATGACGGTCTTAGAGGCGTTTCTTGCCTCATTCTCTCTTGGTGTGTTGTCTTTTTGGTTCTTCTTGGAGAAAAATCAATCTTTTGGCAAAATTCCCTCTGAAACATCAAGAAGGGGGAAGGGGGTCCATCCATTTGCTGAGTGACACCTAAATACACATCCGCCAAGCAAAGCCACATTCTTCGGGGTGTCTCTTTTGTGGGGTAACTTTACAAAATTTCCAAGCGGCTTCATTTCTCCCCGACACGATTATGGAAGAGACTTCATAGGGGTGTTGATTCTCTTTCTTTTAAATTGTGTGTGTGTGTGTGGTGTGTGTGTGGGTGGGTGGGTGAGTGTGGGTGAGTGTGGGTGAAGGTCAGACGACAACTTGAGAAAGTCAGTTTTCTCCACCATATAGGTTACAAAGGCTCAAACTCAGGTTTTCAGGCTTGGTAGCAAGTGCCTTTCGCTTGAAGCAATCTCACCCGCCCCCTTTATAATTCTGTAACTCTAATAAAAGAAGTCATAAAGGGAGATTAGCAAAGTGTTTTTCTCTAACAGAGGAAAGCAGCTCTTATGATGTCTGTTGGGCTGGTCTATGTCTAAGAGGGAGGGGGTGCAGTTAGGACGTCTGACCTCCCACTGGGTCTTCTCCTTGGTCAGTTGTGTTCCTGTTGCCTCGCAGCTGGCACCTCTCTCCCTTTTTTTTTTTTTTTTTTTTTTTTTTTTGGTTTTTTTGAGACAGGGTTTCTCTGTGGCTTTGGAGCCTATCCTGGAACTAGCTCTTGTAGACCAGGCTAGTCTCGAACTCACAGAGATCCGCCTGCCTCTGCCTCCCAAGTGCTGGGATTAAAGGCGTGCGCCACCACCGCCCGGCTCTCCCTTGTGACTCTAAACTGACTTTCTACTTCTGTGTATCTTGTCTCACTGCTTGCTGATGAGTTCAGGAGGCCCCAGCCACACACTGTTCATTTAATATGCTTTCTATTTCTCTGTTTTCACCAGCCACACAGGAATTTCAGTGGGTGACCCTGGACTCCACACCAATGGACACATGATGTAGGAGGGTCATCTATCTATGTGTTACTTTCATTGGTTAATAAAGAAAATGCCTTGGCCTTTTGATAGGCCAGCCCTTAGGTGGGTGGAGTAGACAGATGAGAATTCTGGGAGGAAGAAAGCAGAGTCAAGCAGATGCCATGATTCTCTGACCCCAGATAGATGTAGGTTAAGGTCTTTCTAGGTAAGCCACCACCTCGTGGTGCTACACACATTAAGAGAAATGGGTTAACCAAGATGTGAGAATTAGCCAGTAAGAGGCTAGAGCTAATGGGCCAGGCGGTGTTTAAATTAATACAGTTTCCATGTTATTATTTCCGGGGCTAAGCTAGCCGTGTGGGAGCCAGGCGGGGCGCAAAGCAGGCCTGCTTGCCTCATCAATACAGAGACACTTCTGGGGAAACTGATGCTTATTTTCATCTGAGCCTACATGTTGACTTGAGTCTGGTTCTGGGCAGCTGTAGGGTTGGCCTGCCAGATGTGAGATAGGGACAGCTGTCCCATGCTTACAGCTTTGGGGCTGGCTCCTCACACCTTCACTAACTGGGTTGGCTCTGTTGTGCTGCCCTGGCAAGGAACAGGGCCTGCTTTCCAAAATGATGCAATTGGTGAGAGTCAGGAATAGTTCTTTCACTCTATAACCACAGGGCCATCTCTCCCACGTGTTCCAGATGTTAATGGGCATGGGAAAGGAGGGCAGCTCTCCTCTGCCCATGCTGCCACAAGACAGATGTGAAATGGGTACAGCTCTCCCATGCTTACACCTTCGGGGCTGACTCCCCCACACCTGTACTGACAGGGCTGGCTCTATTGTGCTGCACTGGCACAGTGCAGGGTCTTCACTCTTAAGTGCTGCAGCTGATGGGGGTCAGGGACAGCTCTTCTGGAGAGGGGGAGCATCCTCTCCCCAGCCCGTGCCGCCATGTGGGGGGGATGAAGGATGGTGCTAGGTCTCCCATGGTCACATTCTCAGGGTTGGCTAATATGTGCTCTCAGCAACTAGGGTGATCTATGCTGTGCTGCCCAGATAAAGTAGAAGGCAAGCAAGCTTTCCCGTGTGTGGCTGACAGCCAAGAAGTCTAGCTCCCTCACCATCTCAGCTCTCTCCCTTCTTCTCTTGTCTTGTCAGATATGCCTCCGTCCACGGGATATGAACCACTCTATCTCTCTATCCCATAAACCACTATAGCATACTTCTGCTCACACTATGAGTGTCCATCTAGCAGGTACTACCTATGTTTTCTTCTTGGAGCTGAGAGTGGATGGCAGAGGCCTCTGTATAGGACTCCTCATCCTACTCAGGTTGTCCTGCTGTGCTGGGTCATGCTTTCTCATCACAAAGAGATCATTAGAGTGGCCAACGGGCACTGGGCAGGCTTCTGGTTGGTACATTTGGCTGCATGGCACAGGGTGAGGGATTTCTATGGAGTCTGGTTGGAAGCCAGGGCTTAGGACACCCACGGTCCATGTTTGCCAGCCTGCTTTCTTATACACCCTAGGAACTCTTGCCTAGGGGTGACACTATCTGCAGTGGTCTAGGCCTTGTTATATCAGTCAGTAATTAAGAAAATGTCCCATAGGCTGGTTCCACAGGCCAATCTTACAGGAACATTTTCTCAATTGTGGTTCCCCTTTCTCAGATAATGCTCGATTGTGCCAGGTTGAAAACAAAACCAACCAGGACAGGGAGGAAGGGATTATTGTGGCTTGCACTGATGGAGAGATATAGTTCATAATGGTGGGGAAGGCATGGCAGCAGGAACATGGTACCATCCAGGAGAAAGTGAGCAGAGAGAGAACAGGAAGGGAGACCAGGCTATAAAACCTCAAAGGCCACCACGAGTGACATAATCCTGTAGCCAGGCTTCACCTCCTAAGGGTTCCACAGCCTCTCCAATAGCAGCATCAGAGAGGGACCAAGTGTACAAACATGGGAGCCTATGGGGAACATGTCACCTTCAAACCACAGCAAGACTTCTTTCCTATGTGAAGCCTAGGAAAAGCCTAGCTTACTGCCTTTCTCCACTCCTCTTCCCCCATCACAGGGATTTATAGACTTTCATTTGAAAAGTACTTGGGATATGTGTGTAACACAGGCCTCTAATCCCAGCGCTTGGAAGGCTGAGTTAGGACAAACAAGCGTTTGAGGCCAATGTGGTCAACATGGTGAGGACCCGCCTTAAAAACAAAAGAGTGGAAATAATCTTTGACAATCAATGAAAACTTACTGGCTTCCTCCAATTACCAACTGAAAAATAACATGGGAATTCAGAGTCAATGTTTTCCTTTAAGCTTTCATTCATACACTTAAATGGCAACAGCCAGGTCACAGATCCTCTAGCTGCTTTTCTCTCTCAGAGATCAGCCTTTGACACACATGCTGTCTCTGTCTCTTTCTCATTTGAAGATGACTAAGCTAACAGTCCAAGGTAGTACCCGATCGCTTGGCATACAGTCTATGCTGGATTTCCCACAAGCCCCTGAAAATCCATAAACGTCAGAAAATCCCTTTTGTTCAGAGGATTTCTCTGGCCTTTCCCTTTGAGCACCTGTCCCATCCATCTATACACGATGGCTATCTTTCCTAGCCTTCCACTTCAAGCTCTCACTCCTGATGCTCTCACAATGCCTATAATCATCTCAGCTTGTGCTAATCATAGCCCCACCCCTTGTTTACCAGGTTCTCTCTCCTACTAAAGCCACTCTGAAGGGCAATTCTGTTAGCTTCCTCTTTTGTGAACAGACCTCCTGCAGTAATTTAGAAATTAAGGGCAGCGTTTGCATCACTGAAGAGCAAGAAGACGAAGTGAATGGAAACCGGTTTAATTTTTGAAGAATACGGTTCTGCAGATGAGCTCGCCATCCACTCATTGCTTAAGTAATCTGAGATGTGTATTTCATGCTCCAGAGTTGCTACTTCATGTGGATAATGGAAAAATAATGTAGACTCCATATTGTTTATTCAAATTATTGGATGTGGTTTATAAACCAAAGGTATTTTAAAGTTAATTGTTGTTGGCCTCCCACTATTTTATACAGTTATGTCATCTGGTTTGCCACATCTTTGTGCAGCAGAGTTTGAAACCTGATACTGCACATATCCTGGTTCCTAAGGTCTGTGTGCATAGTATGTATGGCAGGTCCAATCCTAGTAGATGGACAGGTGGAGATAGTGACGAAATATACTCTATCTAAGCAGCGAGCTATGAGCTAATGTCAGAAAAACAAACCTAAGTTGTGAAAACGCAGAGTTCTAGAATCATGGAGTTCTGTAGAAGAAAAGGACTCAAAAGATGATGTAATGAGGATGTAAGGTCCATAGACATTCTGGAAGGTGTTCAAGGTCAGCCAGGAAAATTAGTCACAGACTTGGACCAAGCCCAAAGTCTCTTGACCTGACCCTCCTCCCCCCACTTCACTCTGTCTTTTTACTGTCATTAACACACTCTTAAACTCTGCATGCAAGTACTCTGGGCAAATGTAAAAAGTTGTTGTATGAGAGGATTGTAATGACATTTCAGCTGTATTTTAATAAATAAAGCTTACCTGAAAATCTGAACGTAAAACAGTCCACTGGTCAACCTTACAGACTAGATTATGGTAGCACACACCTTTAATCCTAGTGGCCACAATGACATGCACCTTTAATCCCAGTAGCCACACTAGCTGCCATAGAAATCAGACAGTACCTTTAATCCCAGTGGTGCACACCTTTAATCCCAGTTCTAGAGAGGAATATAAAAGGGGGTGAGACAGCTCTCAGACACAGTCTCGTTCTGAGAGTTGGGGAGGCATGATCGCCATTTCAAACTGAGGTCAAGGTAAGAGCCAGTGGCTGACTGTTTTATTTTTCAGATCTTCAGGTTGAACCCCAATTTCTGACCCTTAGTTTTTATTATTTGTGCTTCATGGGGTAACTAGAATCTAAGGTGTTTTTCCATGTCACAGAATACTACAATGGCCATTGCTTCTCCCTTGCTCCTTACTTCCTTCCAACAAGAAGCAATGGTTTAACCTACATTGTTTCTCCAATTTGACTCTGTCTGTCTGAGGGTCTCTGTGTTCTATTCTTCACTCCCTAAAATGGAATGAACCATCAAAGGATCTTTTTTGTCTTCCTCTTATCTGGTAGGAAATGTGTGGCTGGCAGAGTCACCCTTCTGTTTCCATTTGAGAGCCCTTGGGCCCTAGTTTAACACATGAAATATGAATTGAGGAACAAGTAAATTCCTAGATTAAAGTCCAAATGCCAACCTGCTTAGTAACACAAGAAGAATCCCACCGAAACCAAATCAGTTTCCCTATAAGATACAGAGTTCTTGCAAAGCTCAAACCCAGTCTTCAACACTTATTATGGGAGAAAAACGGGAGCTGAAAAAATCACCTGACCAGCAACAAATACTGTGTCTAGGGTAAGGACCCATTAGCAGTGCAGAGGGCTGGTCAGTGACATATGACTTGGGGATACTTTGCACAATATTGGCAGCCGTGTTCTAACCACTGACAAAGGGAAATTGCTAGCCTTTTCTCCATTATCATTGAAAAGGAAAGAAAACTTGAACTTTTAATAAAAATAAAGAGGGTCAACATTTATGATTACTTTTGGTAGGGTACAAGCATGAGTTGTATTGTGCTAATTTGGTCATGTCGGAATGTTTAGAGAATGATTCAGTTTCCATATTGCTCACATCTACCTTGAAAACATCAGTATCAGCTCTGGACAGATGAAGCATCATAAATAAGATGCAGGCTGGCCACTGGACATTTTGATAATGTTTTATGAGTTGTGAATATGAAAAACACTTTTTTACTTTTCAGTTAGATTATGTTAAACATTGCCAAAACTGATGTCTTGATTCAGTTAACGTAGTCTGATTCTGTGTCTCCTTACCTTCTAGCCTCAGAGAAACTAAGTATTTCATTTCCTAGTTTGTTGACTCTTTTCTGGGATGAAGATTGAAGCTAAAGGCTTGAACACGTCCTCCTCCCCAAAGATATGTGGCAACTTAATTTCCAATAGGACAGAGTTAGGAGGTAGAGTCTATTAGGAGCTATTTAGGTTATGAAGTTTCCACTTTCATGCATGAGTTAATGATTATAAAAGAATTTGGTTTGTTTTTCTCAGACACTCTGTACCTTGGGCCTTTTGCAATGGGACAATGCAGCTAGATGACCCTCCTCAAAGGTCAACACCTCAACTTTGTATTTTTCAGTCCCCATAACTGTCAGAGATATATTTCCTTTCCTTATTAATTTCTCAGCATGTGGTGTTCTGGTATGGCAACACAAAGTCAAGATAAATCTCAAAATGAGAAGATATAGACAGGTGGGAAAAATACTGTTTTTCATTTATTATCATGTGTCTTAATATTATTTCAGTTTTAATGGATAAGATACAGTAATGAATAGGGATGAATCTGTATCTCAGTAGGAGGTTACTTACTTTGCATGCTTGTGGGCCTATGTTTGATTCCTAGCAGCACAGAAAAAAAGGAAATAAAATTAACCCCCAAAAAACAAAGCAGCCCCTCAAACAGTGCTGTGTATAAATAAAATAGATTGGATAAACATTCAGAAAAAAAAGCCAGAAGTTACATAAACGTTTGTATTCTATTTATAAATCACTGAGGGTGAATCCTTTCATTTAATACATGTTTTTATTTTTAAAGCACTGATTTCCTGATTAAGGAGTCTAAATTTAGCTGGGCATAGTGGCATATGCCCAATACTTAGGAGACTGAGGCAGGAGGATTGCCAGTTCATGGATAGGTCAGGCTGCATAGTGAAACTTTTTGAAAAACAGTGAGGCCAAGTTCATAGTTTTCTGAAAGTATATTCATAAGTATATTTTATTTATGCACATTTTCCTGGGTGCAATGAGCTATGGGTTCTTAGTATCTGGAACTAAAAGTGTATTATCGTAAAGTCATTCTAGTTTGAGAGGAGAGAATAGTAATAACTGTGAAGTAATTTTTGAAACAATCTGAACATGAATGAAAAAATGTATTTCTTTTTTCTTCTGTCCCACATCATGGTCTTTACCATAAGACCTAACGATGCTAAGAAGTATTCCCTTTGGGTTTCAAAATCTTTCTTTTCAGTTTCTACTATTAAACCTTTGAATTTTTCTTTTTCATCTTTGTCCAAATATTCCTGTTGTGATTGTAATAAGTTTTAAAGCATAATAAATATCCCATGCATTTATTCAATGAGCTTGTATTAAATGCTTGCAGTTTTCCTGTCAAAAATAAAACTCAGCTAGGCAGTCGAATGCCTTCACCAGCACCTAAAAGGCAGAGGCAGGCGGATCTCTGTGAGTTAAAGACCAGCCTGGTCTACAGAGCTAATTCTAGCACATCTAGGACTGTTACACAGAGAAACCGCATCTCAAAAAAGAAAAACAAAAAAAAATATATAACCTGGAGTGAAATCATATCTTTGTGACTCAGGAAATTATTTACTTAATTGTTTTTAATTAGCACACATGACATCATGATATGTCACTGTGGCATTTTCAAATGAAGCCTCTTTCAGTAGATCATTTTTTCCTCCAGCCTCCTCTCCCACCTCCAGCTCACTTACCTTCATTATGTGGACTTGTCCACGTGATTGCAGTGACATTTCCCAGCACAACTAGTCCACCGGTTAGTCACGGACGCGGTGACTGCTCATGCCCTTCTCTTGCACTCCTTGCCGTTACCTTCAATTCTTGCTGTTGACATTTGGGCCCACTCTTTCTGTTGACCTGATTGAAAATTAATGATAAAACTAACTAGTGCTATTTTAAAACGCAAAGATGAGATCTCATTTGCCAAGGATATGAAAGCCTCTATTTCTCTGGTAAAAAAGACTCTGTTATTCTCATATTGTTTTCCCCTCATCCTGTTACTAATTCTTTGTATAACTCCATCCATTTTTTTCACAGCGAAATTCTATTAATAAGTCTGCTGAGAGCTATTTGATGATTTGCCAAAACTAAGATCAGCTCTAAAAATTTTCAGCTTTTGAACAAAGTAGCGCAACTAGGTTTATTGTAGTAAGGTGACTTCTGCAAGCTTCAAATACTCTGATAGAAAAATCCCATTTTGTAAAAATTGAATCAATCACTAATTTACTATCAAATCTCAACATCTGAATGCCCGCATTTTGTATTTGTGGGTATCCCTTACTGTAATAAAATGGATCCCCTCTAGGAAATTATGTTTTCATTGCCTATGTTGGGAAGCCCTCTTTGAAGGAAAACCTAACCCACAGCCATAGTACATGACCTATTTACAAAAAATTACCTTCACTTGTTTTTCACACAGCCAATTTAAATGTTTTGCCAGTTCTCAAATACAAATTGGGTTCATGTAATTCTGCAAAGCCTTCTCTATAAAGCGGGCAGATGACTAAGCTGTGGACATTTGCAAACTCATTTAGCATGGGACATTGGTTTAAACCAAGGTTAGAATTCCTCCATGCACAGACTCATTTGCTCTTTTTTTTTGTCATTGCTTTAGTTACTTACTAGACCATGCTAATTTCATCATAACTCCTGGGAGTATAATCCAACCAACTCACCTGTCATAAATGTTCTAGAAAGAGTGTGCAGTATCTGACAGGACACGATGTCTAGAACTATACTCTCTGGTTTGAATGTCTACAGGAATATTTTTTTTAAAAAATTGGAAGATGTTCCTCTGACCAATTCTGGATTCTTTCAGGAAGGAGAGAGAGACTTATCACTAATTTGTAGGACATTCACCTTGATAATACTGAAAGCTGATAATACTTAAGCAAGGGCTTAATTCCCCTTGCTTTGTCTCAGGCATGCTCTTAGATACTTGGAGACAACCCAAGGAGATGGTGGGTGGGGATCTATATTCCTTGTAACCATGACGTTCATTCAGAAATTTCAATATTTGGACCAGTTTTTTGGAAATACTGGCTGAGAGAGGTCAAATACCTGTTCCTTTCCAGTCTAATTTACAATGAGTCAAGGGCCAAGTGAAAAGCAAGAAAGTATTATGGTGGACATGAATGGTCATTGGGAAAGTAGAACTGGTCAAGGTTTAAAAAGCATAAACATGGTAGGAGAGGAGGCCTGGGGGACTCAGTATTAGCAAGGTGAAGCGAGAAATCACCAACAAGAGTTGCTCGTTTGTGCTGCTGTATCATGAGGTATAATCGAAGCTTGCCTTTTCTGACTGGCTCCAATAAATATAAGGGTATTGAAGACATAGACAGCATTTCAAAAGACTTCGTAGGTTTTGTTATTTTTACTCCAAGTGTATTGCTTATACCACAGAGGAAGGAAAATATTGATCAGTGAATCTGTGAAAATGATTCAAACATGTCCGACTTCACCAAGCATTAAACGGAAGGACTTTATTGAAATGGTTTGAACACTCAGCTGATTTGGTCTTTTCGTTTTTATTTATTCAATTTATATACTTTTTTGTCTCTCCCAAATTAAGTATGAAACAATTTCTATTTTGGTTCTTCTTTGTCACTGGTCTTATGATTAGATCTTCCAATTAGCATACAAAATATTCAACCTACTTTTTTTTTTTGCAATTTTTTCTTCCTGCCAATGAAAATTTACCCCTACAAATCACTTAGAAACAAACTCAGTTATAATTCAGCAGCTCCTTGCCAATTTTTCAGAGAATAGCCGGTTCATTTACTGCCATCTGGTGGTGGATTTCAGAGGGAAGCAAAAGCACAATTTAGAACCATTTGAATAAACAAACAAACAAACAAATAAATAAATAGCAAGACACCTTGGTGAAGAACTGTAATCCCAGCTCGGGGAGGTTGAGGCAGGAAAACTGCAAGGCTAAAGACTACCTGAGCTACAGAGAGAGTTCAAGGAAGACTGGGCAAGTTAGTAAGTCTCTGTCTCAAAAATGTAAAATAAATAAAACCTTGGACATAGAGTTTAATGGTAAGGCATCACCGTAGCATGTTTAAGTTCCTGAGTCCGATAACCAGTACAATAGTGATGATAATGATGATGGTGATGGTGATGATGATGATAAAATAAAAAAATCTCTACTGAAATCAGAGTATTATGTAACTTAATCTGGATCTACAGAAAATTTTCATCAAGGCTGAAGCAAGTAAAAAGAAGTGGTTTAAATTGCATCTGTTTTAGTCTCAACGTCGGTGGCCATATGCAACTATAATTCAAATTCTGTTGTTTATATAGAGAGGCAGAATCCATGCAGACCTACACTAGGAAGTTTCCAGCTTCAGCTGCCTAAGTTTCATTTGAACTCCAGTGTGGATGGCATCTGTCTCATTCTAGTGAGTGGCGCTGCCTGTGCTTTCCCCTCTCACTTGCACAGGTCTGTGGTTACATTGTCCTGACAAACCACAAGGCCGCAGCTGTAGCTCATCGTGCTGCTTCCCTTCCTCAGCTTCTCATCAGGAAAGCTTCCCTCTTTCTTTCCTTCGTCCCTGAAGGCTGCAAGGACTCTGTCTGCTTCCAGTGGTGTCATCTTCCCGCTGAACACCTTGGCAAGCAGCTTCAGATACAAGGCCTGGGTAATGGCAGAGGTGACTTGTCTATGTTAAATGGACCCTGGCAATTCAAATACTTTGAAGTCATGAATATATTAATACTAATAGGTTTGACCAGCTAAACCTTACAGAACTGTTAACATTTTAGTCAGGGCATTAAACGCTGGTTGAATTACTCAGACCTAATGCTGTGTTAAACAATTAGCCTTCCCTGGAATTGTACCAACAAGGGAAACTGCTAGGATTGGTTTTATTAATGTGTGTGTGTGTGTGTGCATGTATTAATGCATGTGTGTGTGCGCATGCATGTGTATGTATGTGTGTGTGTTTGTACACTTGAGAGCAAGAGCCTATAGAGGCCAGAGATATCAGATCCCCCTGGTGTCAGAATTAAAAGTAGTAGTGAGCTGTCCCGTGAGGATGCTGGGAACAGAGTTTGTCTCCTCTGCAAGAGTAGTATATGCTTTTAATAGCTAAGTCATCTTATTTCTTATGGCCACTATTACATCTTTTATTCATTAACATTAACTGAGTTGATGTTGGGTTCTGGGGACACAATTATAAAAGAAACAAACAAATCAACAAGGGTAAGACAACATTAACTGAAATATTCAGAAAATTAACAGTGATATTTTAGCTCTATATTCAGGGTTCTACATATTCTAACCTCAGGTTTGAGATTCTGATTAAAATATTCTCGGGTAAAAATATGTCTGCATTTTCCAAAAGCACTCAGGTGATCCAGACACAAGGGCTCTGTGCACACACCAGAGGGAAACTTTACATGGGAAATGGATGTTAAAGAGAGGAAGGAGAGCTGAGAAAGACAATATGACATCATCTTCCTGAAACCCTAACCCCAGGAAGCTGAGGCAAGAGGACCACAAGTTTGAGATCAGCCTGGATTACATAGCAAGACCCTATCACAAAACCAAATAAAATAAAAACATAATAAAGGGGAAGTACAATTGTACGAGAATTTGTAGAAGGCATTTTTTCCCCCAGAAAGATACAGATGCTGGTTAGTAGTATAACAAGAAGGGATGACTCCACAGAGAAGTAAAAACACCCAAAAGAACTGGAGAACATTCCAGTTGGACCAGCTCTGCTCTTCCAGATGGTGACTGCTGCCCAGAACTTTCAAAAGTGAGAGTTTCAGAGGAAGCCAACCTGACGTTGTATTAGGTGTGAAGCCATCCCTAGTACAGTGCTAGGAGAGTCAGGGAATTATTAGGAAACACTGTCTGATTACTTTGTTATTAATTGGAAATTAGAAGAGCACTTTACTCTTTGGTTTAAATGAATAATTAAAACTCAGATCTTTAAATACTTCATAGGTTAGAGAAGAATCATAAAAACATTACAAAATGACAAAATTTAATCAAAAACTTCATAGTGAAGTTAGTGAAAAGTTCAAATTGTATTCAGAGGAAAAAATAAAATCTTAAAAAATACATTAAAAGGTAGAACAGAAATGGTAGAAATGTCGAAACTTAAAGTAAAAGACAGTAAATAATTAAAATAACCCACGCAGTAGAGTGGCATATATCCAGAAAAAAAATGAGGCTATTGTATCAATTTATAACATTTTCAATAATTAAAATACTTAGAGGCCTTAGAGGTGTTCAAAAGAACACTGAAGCAGTTTACTGGGGAGCAAGGAGTTTATTAGCGAAGTCATTAATGCTCTGGTTAGACAGCCTATGGCAGGGCGCTTGATCTACAGACAGACAGCATAGTGGGGGCTCTGAAAGAGGGACCCTGTGGCAGAAGTGAGATCCTTTGTTATGCCTGTCTGTGAATACGGGTGGCTTCACAGTACAAAGCCAGGCTGCTTAGTTTCCAGGCAGGAGGCAGAGAAGGAGATGGGAAGCAGGATGTGACTACAATGCTTACATGGTCCTGTTAACTCAGCTCCCGGAAGTCTGTTAAATAGATTTGAGGACAATGTCTCAATAGGATGCTTGTGGATATCTCTGAGAGAAGGCTGTCCCAGATAGCACATCCCACACAAAGGCAGATTCTGACATTACATTGCTAGAAATAAGTGAACGTTTTTCATCAATGAATTATTTTAAGATGAAAACTTTGTTTTTGAGCTTTGAATTGAACCTATGAAGTTGTTTAAGCATGCTCGCTTTTCATTTCCAGAATACCAAGCTTAAAAATATGATCTGCAATTGTTATTAATTTCAAAATGAAGGCTTAATTTGGTATAGCACTGTAGTCAACCAAAATGTGACTTCCCTACATGCACACACGCATGCACATACACACATGCATGCATGCACATATATTCAAATAACTTTTAATGGAATAAGATTACAAACAAACCAGAATATTATTAATTAAATTCTAGATAAACCCCAGTGTGATACATGAGATGACTCCTTAGAGTTTTCTACCTAACAATCAGAGAGAAAATGGATTACTACCGGGGATATGAACAAAGATCTAATCCCAGAGTGAGCATCATATATCTCTTATCATTGTGGTAGGAAATTTTATTGGCAACACCCAAAACCAACTTATTTCCAAAGAAGGTAATATTAACAAGTAAATGAATCACAGTGTTGTTTTTATTTAAATATTAAACCATCAGCAATAATTTTATTCTAGCAGTGATTATAAAAGCAAACAAATTCTAATAATTAATACAATTGGATAATGACTATCTGTTGCACTTGAACGTCAAGTGTGATTCTAGAACAGTGCATTGTACTTTTTTTGAGAAAAAATTCTGCCCCTCACAAAGTAAGACTTTAATATGAAATAGTTGCAGAAATTTGTAATTCACAAAAATGTGGAATTGAACTAGAATTATAGTGCAGCAAAACAAATGAAAAATGGGGTTCATGATGTTAGACACTAACCTTTTCCTTCCCATTCTTCATCTGGTCATTGAGACTGTTGACAGATTGGGGGAATTAGCAGTGAGGCAAGAAGCCATAATGAGCAGAGCCGAAAGCCTGCAGATGTGTAGGCAGAAAAAACCAACATGGCAGGGCTTAAATCATTTCCCCTAGATAAACCTGCTGCAAGGCAGAGCCTTGGCAATGTAACAGGCAAAAACATCTTTACAATTCTTAGAACTTTTCCTAGTTGAAAGGAGTATGTCACTTTGCTGGGTCTGGTTTGTTTTTTTTTTTTTTCAGGAATCTGGAGTTTTGTTAGAGACGAGGCAGAGAGTACCTGTGTTTAGGCTATAGTATAAATCCTGGCCATGGAGTCTCCAGTGAACTTCTTTGCTGGGCAATGCAGTGTGTTCTGCAGGCTCCGGGCTTGGAGGCCTGTCTCTGGTTTTACCTGGAGATTACCCACAAGCACCATTGCTACTGCTGAGTCTGTTGTGTATCATTTACCACAATTAGTTCTATCCACGTTTGTCGCTACACGCACACTATCGATCCTTCCAGCAAATCATTAAACCTGAATATAGACTCCGGGGCCCTCAGCATCACGACACACAAAAGTACTTGACCTTCCAAATAATGTCTATTTCCATTCATGCTGCTTGGAAGTGGAATTCAAAGGAAAATGAAGCACTAACTTGGTAAAAATTGTGGTTTGTCTGTATCAACAGATAGCCCTCCAATCTGCAAAATCACCCTTTCAGTTACATGGCATTGCACAAGAACATTAGCATCAAATAGCCCTCCTAATACTCCCCATATGAAAGTCTTCGAGTGGGAAATATTATTCACTCTTTATACTGTCTCCCAACAGCAACTTTGATGATTTTTTGCTTTGCAAATAGAGATATCAAGATACAGAGTCACTAAGAGACTTGCTTTTTTTTTTTTACACACCTAAACAAAAAGCCTAAGAAGGGGAACATGGGAAGGTTGACTACAGAGACAAACCTCTTAACCTCTTTTTTGCCGTTTTATATTTCATTCAAACTAGTCACCTCCCCCCTCCCCCGCACATACCAGAGAGGGAAGGGGAATTTTGCTTGGAGAGTGAGAGAAAGAGGAATGGGTAATTTCGGAATATAGAACACTTGATTAGTAAATGTGATTTCAGTTTACCAAATGAAACAATTCACCAAAGGATAAGTTCTGTTGTCTCAAAGACTATAATCTATCTACCTGTCTGCCTGTCTATCTATCTGTCTGTCTGTCTGTCATTGTCTGTCATCTATGTATCTTTTGTTATCACCTGTCATCTACCAGCAACCTCTGTACCTACCTCCCCAATGGCAAGGCTGTAAAGGGGTCCTCTCAAGTCTTGTAGAAAAATAATCTGCATGGTTTTCATGTAAGGAAACTACCTGAGTAAGGAGAAAGAGCCACAGCATCATGGGATGGAACAGTTGGAATTATCTCTAGCACTCAAATAGAGTTTGGCACCAACTGCCATGTCTAACAACTGGATTTTTTTATTTTTACACAGGTCATTGGATTAAGTTTTTAGTAAATTGTCTTTGTAGCAGGGACAAATGAGTTCAAAATTAACTCAAGCAGAAGAAAAATGAAGAAATCAAGAGGTAAATTCTACTTTAATTGCTGAGCTCATTAAAGAAAAATATCCAAAAAAATCAGCCAGAGGAAAGCAGTGAGTCAAAATGAGAGAATAACAATGTACTTGTCACTGGGAACACTTCAGTTAGACGGAAGTGTGGGAATGGCTTTTCTGAAAAGAAAAAATAAAGATTCACAATTTAATATTCAGTCGATGAAAATCTCAAAAATAAAATATAAATAAGGTCTTTTTCATCTATTTAAAATTAGAACAATTTATTGCTAATTGACTTCCTTTACAAAAATTTGAAAGTAAACTTTCAAGGATGAAGAAAAATACTATCAAAAGTTTAGATATATTATACAAAGAAATACAGTATTAGAAATAATATATGAGTAATTTTTTAAGTTCGAATTCATTTTAGATACCAACCACAGCTCCTCCCATACCCTCCTCCTGCTCCTCTCTCGCTTCTTCCCCACTTCAGCCCACTTTCACTCCTTAGAAAGGGTGAGGCCTCTCATGGAGTCAACAAAGTCTGGCACCCTAAGTTGAGGTAGGACCAATGTTTTAAAAATCTAAAAATACTTTTAAAAAAGATTTTAATTTTATTATTTTTAAATTATTGTAAAGCATAGAGCTACAGTTAAAAACTTAAAGAAGAGACCTGCCTCAGAAGCCCATAATGGACATAAAAGTAGAATAATAAGTTGAGATGATAAGATGACAAAATTAACAAAAATTAGATGGGAAAATATAAAAATATAGCAAAAAAGCAAGTACTACTCTATAAATAACCACAGTAAATGTAAACAGTTAGTAGCCCAATTAAAATACAAGACTTTCAGACTAATATAAAATCAATACCCACTTATACGCAGTCTAAAAATTCTAGCTTAAATATAAAGAAGGAGGTATGTTAATGGATAATAAAGAGAGAATCATATATGATAAAATGCTATTCAAAAGACTGTAGTCATTATTTTCAAATCAAATACAGTAGTTAATGTGTCAAAGTATGACATATCACCAAGGGTAAGAAGAGATATAGCTTACTGATGAAGCTATCAAATTACCAAAGTACAGTAGTTCTAATTGTATGTGTGCTTAATAACAAAACTTTGAAGTCTATGAAATGAAAAAAGACCCTGGGAAACACTTCATTTCAGTAATTAATAGAAGAAAGATGGGTAATCAGCAAGAATGTACTAGGTTTGAATGACACCACTTATTTAAAGTAATTTCAGATGTTAATGGGACACTATGCTGTGTACTTATATGTCAACTTGACACAAACTGGAGTCATTTATGAAGACGGGACCTCAACTGAAAGAACACCCTGCCCCCCCCATCAGATTGGCCTGTAGAAAAACCTGTGGAATGTTTTATTGATTGATCATTGATGTATAAGGGTGGGTAGTGCCATTCCTGGTCTGGTGGTCCTGGGTTTAAAAAGAAAATAGGCTGAGCAAGCTACCAGGAGCAATTCAGTAAGCAGCATTCTTCTTTGTTTTTTGTATCAGTTTTTGCCTCCAAGTTCCTTTCCTGAGTTCCTATCCTGGATTCCCTCAACAGTGGCTAGTACTCTGTAAAGTGAAATAAATCCTTTTCTCCCTAAATTACTATTGGTTGATGCATTTTATCACAGCAATAGAAGCCCTAACTATGACAGACACTTATTAGCAATATGCACATTCTTTTCAAGTATATGTGGATATTTATGAAGTGAGATTATGTTCTTGAAGTATGTGTCAGTGAATGCAAAGCAATTGAAAAACCTAGACCTAGAAAACATTTTCTACGTTCACAGTAAAAGTAAATGGAAAAGTCATGTCTGGAAATTTCTCTTTTATTTACACCAATTAAATAACACATTACTAAATAAAGCATGAGTCAGATAAAAGTTTACATAGTATAAAGGAAAATACTTTGAACTAAATCATTACTTCATAATGAAATTATGAGATGTAGCTACAGCATTGGTTAGAGAGAATTGATAGCAGTAAGTTCTTTCATTTGTTAGACTGTAAAAATCAGTGATATGGCTGGGTGGTGATGGCATATGCCTTTAATCTAAGCACTCAGGGAGGCAGAGGCAGGTGGATCTCTGTGAGTACGAGGTCTAATGGTCTACAGAGTGAGTTCCAGGACAGGCAGAGCTACTTAGAGATGCTCTGTATTGCAAAACAAAACAAAACAACAGCAAAACCAGTATGCTCCCCACTGTAAGAATAGCAATAAAACAAAAAAAACCCTAGATATTTGGAAGATCAGTGAAACTGAAAAAACTATAATCAAACTAATGAAGAAATAAAGGAAGGCAGATGAATGCATCAGTTGTCAGTAACAACACTGAGAGAGATGTATTATTACAGCTCATGTGGATGTTAGGAGATGAGTACGGGAATAAAATGAGCAACTTTGTGCAATCAATTTGCTATTCATATGAAATTAACAACTTCTTAGAAGGTACAAATCCCAGAAGTTCACCACATGCTCAGATGATTCCAGTGGTTAGTAAATTCCGCAAAATCTTTAAAAGAGAAATAATATTTATTTTATGAAATTCTTTCTGGGAAAGGAAGCCTTGTCCTAAAATTCTCCTGGGAATCCAGAGTCACCCCAGAACCCCACCTACAGACAATACAAAGTAAAATTTCTAAAAACACAATCCTTAACAATATTTCTTTTCCTAGTAGATGCAATATATTTTTACAAAATGTTAGTAAACCAAATACAATTAAGATTTCATTCAACAAGATATGGTTGATTTTACATAAGGATGTCAATGTATAAAAATCATTTTAAAAAGTTATCCAAGAGCCAGGCAATGGTGGCGCACACCTTTAATCCCAGCACTCGGGAGGCAGAGGCAGGAGGATCTCTGTGAGTTCGAGACCAGCCTGGTCTACAAAGCTAGTTCCAGGACAGGCTCCAAAGCCACAGAGAAACCCTGTCTCGAAAAACCAAAAAAAAAAAAAATTATCCAAGAAAAACAAATAAAGTTACAAAGAAACAATATCTGAGTAAATCTAAGTATAAAAGAAATTTCTTCTACCTGACAATGGATCCCTACAAATAAACAAAATAAAACAAGAAATAAAACAAGCACAACAGCACTACTATAGAAAATTTTTCTTAGTAAAATTATCAAAGTTTTCTTACATTAAAATACACAAGGTTATGATGTCAACTTTCCAACTTTCAATATTGTACATCCTTTCTAGTGCTATTAAAAAAGAAAACAGAAAGTATATACATACAAAAAGAGTTTGTTTATAAGCATTATAGGGATATATAAAGAAAATTTCCAAAATAGTGAACTATAAAGATAATTTAGTTGCATTTTAAGACATACAATCAGTATGCAGAAACATCTATGTCATAAAGAAAGATGTGAACATGGACATTTTAAAGAAAAACCAAATGAGAAGCCTAGGAAGAAATTAGACAAAATGTGTATTAGACTTGTATGTAATAACTATTTGAAAGAAATTAAGTAACTAGACATTTTCCCATGGTCACAAATCTGAAGTGTCAATTTTATTAACTTGTCAATTTTCTTCATCCTGTCCCAACAGGTTTTGCTGATAGGAAATTATAAGAAGCTCTATGTAGAAATGCACTTGATTGAAAATAGACACAGAGATTTCAGCACACACACGCACACACACACACACACACACACACACACCTGAAGGGCTTACACTACTTGAGTTAAAACTTAAAATTGATAGCAATCACTGTTTTCAGATTAAAACAGATGTGTGCAGACTGCTGCTTTGACTTACTTGAGATTACATCATTGGCGGTACTTTAATGTGCTTATCAATAAAGCCACAAAATAGCTAAATTGCAAAAGCATCTACTGAATTTACATACCGAATATCAGAGTTTGGCTGCACAGCATACAATGTAGAGTATCAGTTGTTCACCCTCAGGGTTGTGTTGCAGGCTTGCTGCTCATTCACAGGTGAGAGAGTCATACAGCTTTTTATGAGACTAGGAATAGATAGAATTATAAAAAAAAAACTGAAAGACGGTTCTACTGTAGGTGTATTACTTTGCATCATGGTAAATACAAGTCTTTGTCTAGTTGGGAAACTTTTACATCAATCAATGGAGGAAACCATGGTGCTCATATAGACCTAACTAATTTCCAGTAAAAGAGCTAACTGATTTCAAGAACTATGTCAAAGTAAGCCAGCAGAGGAAAGACCACCTTTCCCAAGAATATAGAAACAACTGCATAGCTGTATATGGAAAATAAAAGAGAGAGCAAGGGAAATCAAGCACTGGCCTTTATCTCACACCAGTATCCCACAAAGGTACATGAAAGAGCTAACCTTGTGAAGCATTTACAACAGGAAAGCGTTTTGAAGCTGGGCAAGAACATCACATGCTGTGATCTAGCTACTTAGCAGGCAGAACTGGGCATGGTTTATTTCCAGGAGTTGGAGACCCTGCCTTTAAAGCAACCAAACAGACAAAAGCAGCTCACAGAACTGGGGACAAAGAAATTTTTTAAATAGGGTAAAAACCACAAACCTGATTAAATATAAAATAAAAACTCAAACTGATTTCATCAAAATGTAAGTTTGACTCTTTAAGAAACAGTTAAAACATGAAAATAATAGATGGCAATATGTTTAATGTGTAATTTAATAATATATATAAAACATTTTAAATCTTTCTATTCATATATACAAAGAATTCATACCAGCTTAGAAAAAGATGAATAATCCCATAAAAAATGAGACTTGAAAGATTTGAATGCTCTTGCTAAAGACATGCAAATGAAAGATTTTCAACCTCACTAGTTTTTAGTAAATTTTAAGCCATAGTGAGAAAGAGCTCACATTGCTGGCATCCAAATGACTGACAATAAACGGATGTGTAAAGTCGACAAAAGTCATTGAACTGAAACAAGGAGATGTGTGCACTTTACTACATATAAATTGTATTTCAATTTTAGCAGCTTTTACAAAAATGTTGTATAATCACTGAGATGCTAGTTTGAAAATGTTGCTTTTGCCTTTCACATTTGGAAGGACAACTTTTATCTTCATCCTGTAAGCATATCCTAGTGGGTCTATGTGCTATTAATATTAATGTAACATTAATATTTAATCACATTAGAAATTGTTACAAAAAGTAAAGAGATGCTTGGCCCCATATGAATATGTCTCTCTAGCTTCTTGGATGATTTGGTGAATATGTTTACTAGATCTGGTTTAAGTGAAATCTTCTTATTTTTAATTATAGTTGTAAATATTATTAGAAACTTCATGGTCAATATAGAACATACTGTTGCTAGGATAAAATCACTGTCTCTTTAATAGATGGACTTTAAAAGGATAGAGCAGCACCTAATTTCAATCTTTTAATGGGATAAATAAGCTAATCAATCAGGGGGAAAATCCAGCCCACATCACAAAAAACATAATGTCCTGTGACCTATTTAATTACAACTTGAACATTTATTTAGTGTGCATTTCACAAAACAAGAAGTGTACAAGGCAGGAAGTTTAGGAGCAGGAGAAGTGAAGTGACTATGATGTTCACCATCTCTGATTTATTTTATTTTTCCCTGATCAACCTGTAAATTTTTCCCCATGTCTCCTCAGGGCTGAAAATTGCCTGCTCCACCTGTTGCTTCACAGCAGTGTCCCACGCATGGAGAACAGAAAGGGAAAAGAACCATCAGTGTTAACCACATTGTTCCCAAGAGCTTTCTGCCTTCCACTTAGCTAGGAAGAAGCCTATCACTGACCATGTCCACCTGTCAGGTAGTCTGAAGCTTAATAATCTCTCTCTAGCTGGGATCCTGATATTGAGAAGTAACAGGAAACATGTTCCTGATAGACTTCAGATTTTCTGTCACCATCTAGGAACCTCATTTGGACTTATTTTCCCTGATAATTAATGGATTAAAAGGCAGAAAAAAATCTCAGTCACAGCAGGCAGCAACAGGTAACAAACTGTTCCAAACACAGGCACACACACACACACACACACACACACACAGAGAGAGCAAAGTGCACAGAGAAAGACTCTCTGCAAGACAAAGAGAAGCTGAGAATCCATATTTTTCCATGAAAGGCTGAGGGTTTGAGGGTTTGAGTGTTTGGGTTGACACAGGGTAGGTACCTAGTTCTAAGTATGGGCTGTAATATGTGAACATGCATTTTTACC
>NC_022030.1:14622360-14638639 GCF_000317375.1 Microtus ochrogaster
CAGGTTAAGATCATTCCTGGTAAGCCAGCCCGTGGGCTACACAGATGATTAGAAATGGGCTAAATTAATATGTGAATATTAGCCTAGAAGAGGCTAGATAGAAATGGGCCAAGCAGTGTTTAAATGAATACAGTTTCCGTGTAATTATTTCGGGTAAAGCTAGCCGTGCAGGCGGTCGGGTGCCGGGGACACACCCCGCCGCTCCTACTACAACACTCTGCAAGACAAAGAGAAGCTGAGAATCCATATTTTTCCATGAAAGGCTGAGGATTTGAGTGTTTGGGTTGACACAGGGTAGGTACCTAGTTCTAAGTACGGGCTGTAATATGTGAACATGCATTTTTCCCATTGATTAATAAAAAATCTGCTTCAGCCTATGGCAGGGCAGAAAGTAAATCTGAACAAAAATAAAGAGAGTAGACAGAGTCAGGGAGATGCCATGTAGCTGACAAATGAGAAAGACAGAACAAATGCCAGAAATTTACTGGTAGGCCACAGCCTTGTAATAATAAATAGATTAATAGAAATGGGTTAATTTAAGATAAAAGAGTTAGTTAGTAAGAAGCCTGAGCCATCAGCCAAACAGTATTGCAATTCATATAGTTTCTGTGTGATTATTAGGGTCTGAATGGCCAGGAAATGAACGAGCAGTCTCTGTTTACAAATTGGTGGCAATGTGGGCCAACTACATCCACATAAAACTGGGGAGAGCATTGGAAGAAATTCTATACACAAAAGAACAAAGTTAAGCATGGCTTCTTGGTAGCAGCATTTTCTTGGGTACGTTATCTTTGTTAGAGACAAGCAAAGATATGATTCCTTTAAGAGAAGGCTTCCTGACTCAGCATTAGCAGCAAAAACTGCATGACTTCTTTGAGAGACAGCTTCCTAGTTCATGCTGGCAGCATGAATAGTTCTGGCTCTTTCAGGAGGCTGAGCACTTAAATGGGGTCTGTGAGCAGCATATTACAAATTTCTTAATGATGACATAGACCTGCTGCATCCCTGAAGCTGGGGTGGTAAACATGGCTCACAGAGGCAGTGAACATACCTCTGTCATGTTGCACAGGGCAGAACAAACAGGCAGGGCTGTGAAGTTGGTCCTAGCCACAGCCACCTAGCATTTTTGTTTTAAGAACAGTACTACTGGTCAGATAAGTATTTCATGTAATAAAGACAGAATCAGATGAAAAAGAGCTCTAAATGGGTCACAGTGTAGGATAAATGTGCATGGACTTATGAGAGAGAAGAAAGAATATAGTCATAGATTAAAGGAGTCAAGATAATTAGTAAAAAGTAATATAGTTTTAAAAAAAGCCATGTAAAGATGGACAATATACAGAGAGTGTGGATTATAAATGTTATTGTATTTTCTATGAAGTTTTCGACAGTGAATGAGTTAAGTTCAGAGAGACATTTCATTGTATGGGCCACACCCAAGGTATCTTCACTTCAAAATTTGAGTCTAAGGATATGTTACTTTGGAAAAGAGGTTCTGCTTTTGTTTTCACAGACAATGAGAACCTTTGGGTCTTTCCAGGCTAATGTGGTTTTATGGAACAAGACCCCTTGAAAGGTCTCCATGAACCCTAAAATCACTTCACACAACAAATAGCAGGATGTAATTTGGAGAAACCTATGCTCAAATTCCCAAAACGATTGTTTATGTTTATTTTCATTTAAAGGGAATATGATATAGAGATGAATACTTTTCATTTGTATGGATCTTAGTCTATTGATTTAAATTTAAGGCTGATTTTGTTATACTGTACATATGTATTTCTGCTCTTGTATAAGTTATTGTGTTTGTGCAGCTCATTTAAAATGTAATGTATAGTTAAGATATACAGATTAATAGATAGTCATCTGTCCTAATCAAACTTTTAGTTACATTAGTTAGGTTTTCTAGATATATAGATTTCAGTTAGATACTCTTCAACACTTCAAAGACCTAAAGATTATGGCATTTAGAAGTTTATTTTTTTTTTAAACTTAGACTTTTCTTGACAGTGAGATGTGCCTGCTTCTGGCAGCACCAATTGCTTCAGAGAGGTTAATGGGCATTGAAGAAACTTATTATGGAATTTGCATTCAATGTGAGAAGGCTGTTCATTTGAGCAAGAAACCGCTCTTGTCTGGACTGCTTGATGGCATGCTATATTATCCAGACGCACAGAAAAATGACTGAAGACCTTGCCAAATGAAGGTGAGATGGTCCTTTGTAGTTCCTGCTGCAAGAATGAATTGCCAGACATTCTGCAGGACACAGAAGAAAGCAACTGATTAACTTTACCATTACAAGGCAGAACAGATCTTCAAATATCCTGCTTTATGGAAAAGTCTGCTGGATACTATAGGCCTGTAGGCTGAAGATGAATGCCCTAATGTTATATAAGAACTTTGGGTGACTGTCCAGCTAGTGAGATGTCTCTGTCAGTTCTAGAGTTTTGGAAATTGCTTACAATGCACTTCCTATTTAATTAGGTAATAATATATCCTTTTGGCATCTTTGATGGAGTTCGAGACAGAGAGTTATAATTATAGTTGTCTTTAGGTATGATAAAAATAAATATTGTAACTATAATTCTTACTTTGATACCTGTTTTGCTATATGTAATTTTATGCAGATATTAAAGTTAAAAGCTTCGTTTTTTTTTTTTAGACAGAAAAAGGGAGAGGCTGTGGGATTCTCCTCTATATTCTATAAATATGTATTGTTACCATTGGTTATTAAAGAAGCTCTTTGGCTTATGGAAGGGCAGAAGGAAAATTCAAATAGAGATAGAGATAGAGAGTAGACAGAGTCAGAGAGATACCGTGTAGCTGACAAAGGAGAAAGATGCCAGGAATGCTGGAAACTTACTGATAGGTCACAGCCTCATGGTAATACATAGATTAATAGAAATGAGTTAATATAAGATATAAGAGTTAGTTAATAAGAAGCCTGAGCCATGGGCCAAACAATTTTTTAATTGATATAGTTTCTGTGTGAGTATTCGGGTCTGGGTGGCCAGGAAGCAAACAAGCAGTCTCTGTTTACAGGGTTGATCAGTTTAAACAAATGAGGGGAGCTGATAGGCGTACAGCTTCCATTATACATGTTCAGGACCAGCCTTAACATATATAGTCAGCCTGGACCTGTCAGCCAGAGGGGTTCTGCTGGCAGTAAACAATGCTTGGTAGACCTTTGTCTCTGTTCAAGAGGGCGAGGAAGAAGCTGAAAGTTTGCCATCTTTATTATTATCAATTTATGTCCCTTCTTCCTGCCTGTCTACCTGTCAAAGATTTGTCTAGTTCCTAGTCTTCCATGTCTGCTGTTTTCTCAGTTCCCTGTAACTAGTAAAGGGCTTAAGCTGACTGAAGACTGTCTGCAGACAAGATTTTAACCTAATTAGATTTTGAGTTTTTATAGGCCTGGAGGATGATCCAACCACACCTACCCTGGGCTTTACTTTCGCTTAATGTTATCTGTCATCCAACAGTTTTGGTTTCCATTTTGCAGGACCTCAGGCATACTCAACAGACACTCTCCAACTGACTGAACCTCACTCTAGCACTCTTGGTATAAACTGCCAGGCCTAAGGTGGAAAAGTCCTACACTGAGCATTCCTTCAGACTCAGCCAACCTTGGGCTTCAACACATTAAATAAGAGGATTTTTTTTTTCTATAAAGTGCGTGAAGAAGTTTAACTTTTTGCCTCGGGCTTTTAAATATCTCAGATTATGACTTTCAAATTGATAATTCATCACATAACTACACAAACACAAATTATGTAATATTGCATTATTTCACACCCGTGGGAACTTGGTCAAAGGCATCCTGGTATACTCATTCAATGAGAGAATTTTAACTTAACATGATTGCCTATTTTATCTCAAAAATTAATTGAATTTGCCTGTCATTATATTGTAAAGCAATTCATGTTTTTAGAGCATAAACATTATCTGAAACAACTGTGGTTTCAGAAGAAAAACACACACATATATTTCAAATCCAGGAGGGAAAATGACACATTACTGTGCTGTGAATGAGGTGAAGATAAAAGAGAAACCCGTCATTCTTGCATGTTGTTCTGTGTTCCTCTCCTTTGATTATCTAAAGCTTGCAGAATTTTACTTTGATTGAGTCTACACAATGTCAAAAAGCATCCAAATGCAAATTTAAAGAAGGCTTTCTTATCTTTTATACATAGCTTTCATCTAACTGTACTCCAATTTTTTTCTCTACAAGAAAAGCAATGCCTATGCTTATCTGCTATGAAGAGATTTCCCTTTAAAGCTTAAATGCGTTAACCAAATTGATTCTACTGCAGAACAATACACAACTTTACCATCTGCACAATAAGATCGCATTTTACTGCCTTCATTGTAAATTCTCTAGCCTCTGGTTCAAAGGCAAAAGCGACTCTCCAACTGAAATGAGTTTGAAGCTGTTGTAGTGAATAGGATATTAACTAAGACTAGGCGGGAAGGCAACAAAAGACAGAAAATTAATACTTAATGCCCTAGTGATATACCAGGCCCCATCCTGTGTCCAAACCAAGTTCTGCCATTAACTGGGTTCAAGATATTTAGACAAGTGCCTTAGTTATGTATTCGTCTGCTACAAAGTGAGGATGTCAAACTCCTTGTCCTTTGATTAAAAGATGACAGAACAGCTCATTGTTAAGCAAAGCCTGTTTTCTCACAGAGATTTGGTTATGACAACTGAGCTAAAAGAACTTCCCATTAGGATCATTGGCTTTATGAATACAGTGCATGTTCTTTAGAAAGAACTGACTGGGCTTCTCAAAGCAAAATAACAGCCTGAGATTGGCAATCAGCCTTGATGGACATGACATCCAGGTATCAGATAACCTGAATGGACCCTCAGTAAAGACACAATACTTTCCCCAGGTCATTCATTTATAAATGAGTCTTGCCATTGGGTTGGGAGTATATTATTTGATAGGTAACTTATTTTTCCTGTTATTTACAGTGTTTAAGAGACAGGTAATAACAATCTTCTGTAAGGATATTCTCATTAATACTAATTGTCCAAGGCTCAGCATTTAAGAAATCTCAGAGATAAAATTGATCCTTGTGACTGCTGACCTTTGAAGCCCATGGCTTTCTTTAACTCGTCCAAGCCTGCATCAGCTCCTTAGCCTGGAAATGTGTTGGCCTCTACAGGATCATTGTTCTGATACCAGTGCCTATGGCAATGCTTCAAAAGCAGGATGGAATATTTATAGAGTCCCAGGAGAGCACAAGAAAGTAACCAATAAATTTTAAAAAAGGTATTCAGAAAAACCTAACAATTACTTTGAGTGGGAATTACAAAGAGCTATGCGTTTGTTAACATTTGAGCTGGACTTGGGTGAAAGGCCAAGTTTTGACAGACGAGGTAATAGTGGATGGAGATGAGAAACACTAGAAAGGCCTGGGAAACATTGATGTGTAGGCAATTGTAGCTGAACTGGGCAGTACCTGTAGAAAATAGGGAACCACAGACTTAATGTGTTCAATTATGTCCTATGCCCTCTGTTAGACCCTTTAAACTCAGTATGTCCAGGGTGTGTGTGTGTGTGTGTGTGTGCATTCATGTGTGCGCGCATGCATGTGTGTATGTGTTGTAGATATACAGATGCAGGTGTGCATACATGTGTAGGCAGGTATGCATAGAAGTCAATGAAAGTCAGAGGACAGCCTTGGGTGTTCTCTCAGGAGCCTTCCACATAATTTCTTGAAATGGGTCTTTCACTGAGCTAGTGAGCTCTGGGGATCCACTTGTCTCCGCTGTCTCAGTGCAGAGATTATAAACACATGTTGCCATTGTTTTTAAGTGGGTTCTGGCATTCAAATGCAGATTCTTCACACTTGTGTGGCAAGTGCTACAGGAACTGTCTCCCTAGCCATAGTCTCTGTCTTTTGCATTGAAGTAGGCAGCTTCAAGAAGAATAATGTGTGTTTGAATTATTTGACAGTGAGGATATGCTGAGGACTTTTGAGCAGGGCGTAACCACATTAATGCAGGAATTTAGAGCAATTACCTTGTCAGTCTGCTGTGAAATATATTAATTGTAAAGGGAAAAATTGGAATGCAGGGAACCTCTTGCAGCTAACTGGGACCTGAACCCATTAACTGATACAAGTACCTTGGATGCACCAGTGTTCTGTACTCTGCCATACAAAGAGCAGTTACATTGTCTCATTTGTATAATGAAAATAATTTTAATGGATAGCACTTTCTAAATTCTTATTTCTGTACCAAAGCCTATACTAAGTGCCTAGTATACATTTCCTTAGACATTACAGAGTAGATTCAACTGGCCTTCTTAGGAAATAATGGAAACTGAGGTTCAAATGGATTTGGAAGATGTGTTTAAAAATCACAGCAGTTAAACATTAGTGCTAAGCTCTGAATTTATGATTTCATGAATTTATGAATTATATTCTCTAGTACTGCCATATTAATAAAGATTGGGCCAAGTAAAAAGGGACTTAGACATTGGGGGAAATGTCCTTCTTTTTCAGTCAAATCAAAATACTGCCTTTGGAGGACTGGCTGGTGAATCAGCCCATCTACACTGCTAGGAACAATCCCAGCATTCATCAGAATGTTGGGGATAACTATTTAGACAGGAAGTAAAATAGAACTGCTAAAACATCTTGTTTCCAAATCCTTCTTCCAAAGGAGTCAGACAGAGCTTCCTCGAGTCTAGAAGGCAGGATTGATGGTATCAGGGAAGCAAAGGACATCAAGATTTTCTGGACGAACTGAAGCAAACCGAGGATTCTTCTCCACACTAGCAGCGGGGTAACATGTGACTAGGGCAAGAAAAAGCGGGGATGTGTTGGAAGACTGGCTTACACAACTCTCTTGTGCAAAGCTGTCATTTTAGATAATGTCCAATCACCAAATTCAACTTGCTGTTAAGGTGACTTGCAAAGAGCTGAGGACAACTGCAGCTGGACCCCAGTCTCAGGGCTACATAGTACACGGCACTGTCTGCAGTGCCTGATCACACAGACACCGAGGAAATCTCACTCTTCCCATTAAGATTCCCAGACCCTGAAAAAATCTCTCCCAAGGTCCAAATGAGGAGCAGAAGGAGGGATAACATGAGCAAGAAAGTCAGGACCGCGAGGGGTGCGTCCACCCACTGAGACGGTGGGGCTGATCTAATGGGAGCTCACCATGGCCAGCTGGACTGGGACTGATGGAGCATGTGATTAAACTGGACTCTCTGAATGTAGCTGACAATGAGGGCTGACTGAGCAGCCAAGGATAATGGCACTGAGTTTTGATTCTACTGTATGGACTGGCCTTGTGGGAGCCTAGTCTGTTTGGATGCTCACCTTCCTACACCTGGATGGAGGGGGGAGGACCTTAGACTTCCCACAGGGCAGGGAACCCTGACTGCTCTTAGGACTGGAGAGGGAGGGGGAGGGGGAGAGAAAAAGAAGTGGGAGGAGGGGAGGAGGTGGAAATTTTTAATAAATAAATAAATATCTCTGGTGGCATCAGGTGTTATTATGGCACTAAGCATTTTGGCAAATTCAACCACAAGTCAGATGTCTGTATGTTTAATAGCAAAGGCAAGTTCATTATTAGGGTAAATAGCTGAAGAATTTATTCCTACCATCCAAATGCACAGGAGGCTGATTTATATACTAGAATTCACTATTAACTTCCAAACCTCAAACTCCTTTTAGAATGATTCAGAATATAAATTAATAGGATTCTGGGTGGTGAGGTGGAAGGAACATATGGTCTACATTTCGACAAACTGTCTGAGAACCTCATTTAGCTCAATGACCTTGATTAACTCCTTACAGCTCTGAGTGGCAGTTTCCTCTGAAAGCAGGAGAGGATGCGCCGTAAGGTCAGTTTTTAGTCTGGCCATGGGATACTCCGCTCTAGGACACAAGGCACTGTGACAAAAGGCTAGTAAGGCTGACTCCAGAAATTACAGGTGAATGGTCCAAGATCTGGGATCCTGGAGAAGTGGCAAGTACGTGCGAATCAGGCTGGGGAATTAGGCTATCTCTCTGGTAGTTGGACCATGACAGTGTAAGAGGGACTTTCATTGTAGAAAACCCTAGATTATAGTTTCTGTCACCCCCATGGATAGAACTGTCAAAAATTTAAATCATGCTCTGATAAAATAGCATTTGGGCTCAATGTCTTGGTCCAGCAAAAGACGAAGCATCGAACATGGAATATGGAGCAGAGAAATTACAAATAGAGTTTTTCATACTGGGTCTACTTGTATCAGGAAGGGGGAGTCCCTAATATCCCTGATGCTCACCTGACACTCCATTCCAATTCCTGCTATGTGACGGAAATAAAGCTGTTATCCTTTTTACTTATAGGTGTGTCTAAGTCTAGGTAACTTCAGATAAGTTGGGTAAGACAGGAAAGTGAGACATGCCTTTTAGCATCAAGGCCTGGGATACTGAATAAGAGTAAGACTCTAGAGGGTAAAGTACCTCAGTTTCATGAGGAACACATCGTCCCAGTGACATCATCTACTAGGCTGCCTGTATCTTGACATCTAAACAGCATGGACCTAGAATCTGCTTCCAATTCCTTGCTGTCAGGGACCAGCTTCGACAAAATTACCTCTTGCCAGCATAGAGGCATGGGGATTTAGAAATATAGTAAAGAATATGAAGACATAAATGAAAATAGTAAAATGGAGAAACATATAGGATAGTATTGGGAGTGAATTCCAGTGAGTACTGAAAATTCGCCCACGTTGTTTATTTTCCAATTGCTTAAAATACCCCTGACCCCAAAAGGTAGGAGTAAGACAAAAGAGTGCATTAACATGATACAAGAAAATGAACATACCAATAAAAGGTTGCAGACTACTTCCATAGTTAAACATTCTGTTGCTAGAACAAAACAAGTGCTAACACACTAAACCAAAATATTCTGTAGGCAAACCACTCCCTGGGTGGAATCCAAAGCTATCTCCTTAAGGGAACTGGAACTTACCTGGATCCTTAGACTTTTCTTTCTCATAGGAACAGAGCTATTTCTCTATTCCTGGAGTACAAGGTCTGGATATTAGCCACACCTGTTAACAATAACCTTGAGGGAGCAGAACTCTCTGCTCTACCTCTAGGTAGGATCTTTGTTTGAGGTATAAGCACAACAACCTTGAAGAAACTCTAGGTATGTTCCAACTCTCTGACCTTTGGTCATCGTGGAAGCAGCCTCACATTTTTAAGCCACACTTGCACGCTAAGAATTCTATGAATTCTCTTCTTGCTGCCACAGAGATGATCCTATAGTCCTTTCTTTCCCCCTTTCTTCTTCCTCCTCTCCACCTTTTCCTTTCAGCTTTCTTTCATATCTGAACATCCGTGTTCCAAGTCACATATCATAGTGACCAAGTTATGAACTCAATGTCTTTTCAGGTTTAACCTATGCTGCCCCATAAGCATGTACTCTCAAAGTCAAAGTGAGTTTTGTAAATGAGCCAGGGAAGTTGAGTCACATCCAGCCATGGAGAACGTCACTGTGGTGGATGCTAGTGTCTCCTCTCCAGAGTTTAATGTTTTCCTTTTCCTTCCCACTGTTCTTTACACACCATTTCCATCTCCTTTTGGGCACAGACCCCACACACTGCTCTTTTTTTTTTCTGAACAAATCAATTATAATGCCCTTTACTGCTATGCTCTCAGATAACATCGCACTTAAAAGTAAATATAGCATTTTGAGAAACATTTACTAATAAAAATTACTATTTGGTTGGTGGTGAACACTGGGGTTAAAGGACTCCCAGTCTTTCCTGGATCATTCTAAGCAAACACTAAACAGTTCCCTGGACCACTTCCTCCTGTCATGATAACAAAAGGCTCCATTAGTCCAAGCTTGCCTATTGACAGACAAATTTTGGATTAATATTTCAATTTAAGTTTCTATATTTGCATGACATTTGGGATGGCAGGCTGAGAACTAGGGTTTTATATGGCACTGTGTCTCATCAGCAATACATTTTTAAATTAAATATTTATTAGAATGAGATTCCTTCTAGAATGAATTCAGCAGAAAAAAAGCATCCATTTTTATTTTGTCCTTTATCAGGTCACTGCAGAGGATAGTTACCTTGCTCTTCTACTTTTAGAGGTGACCTTCATGTAAAGTTGTTAAGGTCCCTTGCTCTGGAAATTTCTTCCTAGGAGCATTTGGTCAGATTAGTTGTTGTTGCAAGTTCAAATGGAAGCACTTTGGACAGGGATTCAGAAATATCACTTGTGGTTGTACCATGTAGAAAATAATGCTCAGATAACTCATCTTTATGGATAAAGTCCATGCTGAATAGTCCATAATCTCATGGCATAGGAGTTCACCTAGTGCACAATTTTAGGACAATTGTTGCTTTGTTTGGTCATATTCACAAACTCATTTTATAATCGAGTTAATTCAAGATTTTAAAAACCAGGAAAGACAAGATGAAAATAAATAGCATAATCAATATCCTAGGGGAAAATGTAATATACGAGTATATAATATGTTCTGTAAATATAATGTCAGGTATAATCCAATTCTAGGAACTTAGTAGGATGGTTAGTTTTTTGTAAAGCATTTTTTGGAGATTTTAAATATCTCAAACAATCTGCATATGGTATTTTGTATTTATGTTCTCTGGAGAGAGATTTGTGTAGATCAAGTTGTCAAAGCATTATAAATGGAAAGATGAATATACAATGAAACTTCTCAGCCTTGTGAGTGACACTCAGAACAGCTGCAGTCAGGGCAAAAGCAATTCTTTCCTGTTGGCACTTCAGCACCATTGATGATTCACTGTTGGAAAACATTATGAGGCTGTTTGCTGCTAAGATGCTCAACGTTAAGTAGAAGAAAGTATAAACTACTTGACAGTGAGTTGTTATATATAACTCAGGGTGACAACCTACAGTTCCCATACAGGTGTCATTACCCTGGGAACCAATGTTGGACAGTGTTGGCTCTGTCAGGGAAGAGTTCTTCTCAATGTCTGGTGGGGCCTACTACTACTACCACCTCTTTCTCTTCTGCTCCTCCTCATGTCCCTCCTCTCCCCTCTTCATTCTCCCCTTCCCCTCATTTTCTCTTCCTACTTTATCCCCCTTTCTCTGCCTCCCAAGTTCTGAAATTGCAGGCCTGTGTCCCCACTCTGGTCTAAGTGATGCAGAGGAACAAATCCAGGGTCTCATGCGTGTTAGACAAACAAGCAACCGAGCTTCATTCCACCCCAGTCTGATTTTGAATAAAGAAAGATGGAACAGGTTGATGCAGTACACTGTGTGAAGTTCTGAGAGAGATAGGCCCAAGGGATTCAGCGTCCCAAGCCCCTAGCTGAGCCCTTAGAGCTGGTCTCTCATGCTTTCGTGAGCTGGGGAGTAACAGGAAAGCAACATTCTTAGCAAAAATTAGTGCTGAGTTTGCATCTGTGAAGTTGAGGCACGTGTGGAGGTCTGGTGTGATGCCGCTACTGTTTCATGGTTCACAAGCTCAAATGCTGAAACCTTCATGTCCAAGGAAACAAGGAGCTAAGATATGAGGATTAGTAAGAGGCGGCTGAGTCTCGAGGGGCCTGTCCTCATCAGTGAAATAATACCGTTATTAAGACATGTTCTCTGCAGAGTGGGCTTGTCATACAGATGAATTCATTCCCCTGCTCTCTTGCCCTCTTGCCTTCACTTTTCTGCCATGGGATGATTCAGTAGGAATGATCTAGAAACTAAAGAAACTAAATAAAGAAAAATAAAGATACTAAAAATAAAGAAACTAAACAGTCACTGAGTTCTGGATCCTGGACTTCCTAGTTTCAATAATGTTAAGAAAGAAATGGGTTTCTTTCAAAATCACCCCATTTTTATATTTGTATGGCAGCATAATAGGGGCTAAAGGAGGAGCTTCTGATGTGTCTTTCAGTTTTCAAGAATCTTTTAATACCCATGTTTCTCATTTAGAGGGCCTCAGAGATGGAGGACAGGCATTCCAGGGCCTGCAGTCTGAATGGCAGATGGAAATGCAGGAATCTAGGTCAGGTTGTACCTGCAGACAATTACACCTTCAGTACAGTTGCTATGATGTGATCTTCATATGCTCAAAACATTGATAAAAATTTAATGTAGAAAAAGCAAAGCCTGAGAGAGGAACTAGGAAATAAGTAGTAAAGGTGTGTGATTGTTTTGTTCTATATTCTAAGGAAAACAATGTATCTTCTCTTCTCATGCCTCTAGATTACCTTTCTTCCTTCCTTTTTTCCTTCCTTTTTTCCTTCCTTTCTTCCTTCCTTCCTTCCTTCCTTCCTTCCTTCATTTCCCTTTCTTTTTCTTCCTTCCTGTTAGGAATATTTCCTAATGTGAGCTCCCTGACTATGCAAAAATTCCCAATCAAGCCAAATCAAAACAAGCCAAATTAAGAAATATCCAGGTTTAATGGGAGATCTGTGCTCTTGGGGGGCGGGAAATCGGGAAGCTGCAGGAGGCGACCCCAGGAGGAAGAAAGGGAGACCACATATTCTTCTTTTGGAGGATCGCTTAAGTACCCTGGGGAGTGGTTCTGACCCCACCCCCAGGGAGGGGTCAGAACCTGACCTGCTGAGATTTGAAGTCCAGACCAGGCCTAGGGGCTGGGATAGATGCGAGGGACTGGGACCTACGCTACCAACTTAACATTCAATTTTAAAAATGCTGGCAATCCCCAGTGGGCCCGCAGAGCAGAGAGGGCTGCTGGGCCCTGGAGCAGCTCCTGGCAGGTCCTGGACGGGCTGATTCCCAGCAGATCCCTGACCAGGAGAGCCACCAGTTAGGGCGGGGTCCAGCCAAGAGGCGCTGGGCTGGTCCTGGCTCCCAGTGAGTCCCTGGAAGGTACAGTTTCTCAGCGGGGAGCAGCTGAGCAGGCGGTGGGTAGAAGGCACATAGACAGGCACGTCATACAGAATAAAATTGGATATTTATTACTTAGAGGAGAGGGGAAGAAAGAGAAGAAGAGGAGAGAGACAGAGAAGGGGATTGGGAGAGAGAGAATGCACACACACCAAGAGGGGACAGTGAGGATCTAAGATGGTGGCAAGAGGAGGGCAGGGGTTGCCGGGAGTGGGCGTGGCTTGTCTCTTAAAGAGACGAAACCATAACACTTCCTTCTTGGTTTTTTTTTTTTTTTTTGAGACTGGGTGATAGGGTTTCTCTGTGTATCACTGGCTATCCTGCAACTTACTCTGTAGTTCAGGCAGGCCTCAAACTCAGAGATCTTCCTGTCTCTGCTTCCTGAGTGCTGGAATTAAAGGCATGCACCATTATGCCCAGCTGGCTTGCATTTCTTAAGACCCTAGTGTATAGTAGTTAAATATGAAGTTTCTTTTTTTAGCAGGTGTGGAGGCCCAAAAATGTGAGCATATTTCCACCTTGTCTGAAGGTCAGAGAGTTTGGAGATTGCTGAAAATTGTTGACAACAACCAAGGCTATACATCCTGACTCCAAATGTGTTTACTTGGTTCTTTTGACTTTAAAATGGTCCATACAGGTAGATCCATTCTACCTTGACAGATGGTCAGGATATGCAAACATATTTTGCTCCTTCTTTTGTAATCGGAGGTGCTTGGGGAGTGGCTGCTTTCAGCATACTTGTTCTAGTGTGAGTTCACTGCCTGAACTACAGAATGCTAATGACTTGATGTCTCAAAGTGTTAAAGCAATTAACTATTCGAATTGTGTTACATGGAGAGACTGCTTATTCATCCCAGCCGCCTGGCTTGCTTATCCTCAAAATAACCACACAACACCATATTAATTAAACCACTTCTTGGCCCATTAGCTTTAGCTTCTTATTGACTAACTCTTATATTAATTTAACCCATTTCTATTAATCTGTATATCACCATGTGGCAGTGGCTTACTGGGAAGGATTCTAACCAGCGCCTGTCTCAGGCGGAGGATCCATGGTGTCTCCCTCTCTGCCTTCCTTTTTCCAGCATTCTGCCTGGCTTTCCCCACCTACCTAAGTTCTGCACTATCAATGCCAAGGTAATTTCTTTATTCATTAACCAAAGAAAGCAACACATAAACAGAAGGACCTCCTACACCAGAATTGTTCTTTGTATTATGTTACAGAAGCCTTTTGTTGTCTTCTTCCCCCTTTTGTATTGGGATATAAAAGTCTATGGAAAATTAAACACAGATTATTTCAGTATTCAGTGGAACTCCCTCCAGATACTATCCTATGTTTTCTGTTATATTAGTTTTACTCACATCTTTGTATTCTTTACTAATTTTTCTAATCCCCATGCCCCTGCCCTGGTAAGTGGTAATTTGGCAAGGCTGGTTCCTGACAGGTGTGTGTGTGTGGGGGGGGGATGTTCATGACAATCCTAGCTGTCCTGGAACTTGCTCTGTAGACAAGGCTGGCCCCAAGCTCACAGAGATCTGCCTGCCTCTACCTCCTGAATGCTGGGATATAAAGGCATGTGCCATCAATGCTCTACTGAAGTAGTTTCTTATTTAAGTCAGTATATCCCACTTTTCTAACTTGGGATGCAAAGTAAAAACACTGTTTTTACTCAAGTTAAATGATGAACTCTCATTCCAGTTGTAGCATGAGGAACACTTTTGCTGTCTAGAGTCTCTGCTTATGCTACCATCGCTGCAACAATCTCAAGGTGATAATTTTTTTTAAAGCTCAAATTATCTCAGAGATCAGTCCTGTTTAAGAGTCTATTTTTTCCTCTCTATTTTTGCCATTGGGATTGTCATAACTCAGCCGATACTGGCATCCTGATAGCTACATTGTCCATTGAAATAAAATATGCTTCAAGAAGAGCACCCCCATCAAGACTGACCTGGTAACCCAAGGGAACGGTGCAAAATCCAATCTCCTTTAAAGTCCATTCTCTGTTAAAGCCCTTCCTCAGATAGAAATCTGGGATAATACAGGCTTGGCTGTGTTAGTTTCCAGGAGGCTGCTGTCAGCACTGCAACTAGATGCTTAAAATAACAGAAATGTACAGACTCCCTGTTTCTAGAGACTAGAAATCTAAAACAATGGATTGGCTTTAGGCAGTCTTCCTTCTTTGATGCTGATAATCCTTCATATCTCTTAGCAAAGTGCATTTATCCACCTTAACACCATCAGACGCCTTAAAACTTTAAGCACTGGGTAGTTTGCTTCCCTCCTTCTATGGAATATTCTATCCAGCAATGGCTTGGGACAAAATTTACTTTGTTGTTATGTAGGACTTTGAAGCTAAACACGGATACAGACACGACACCACACACACACACACACACACACACACACACACACGGGAGGGGGGATTATTTTATTTTCCCACTGCTGTTTTAACATAAGCTGAGATTGTGACTCAGATACCAACTCACTTTTTCATTGACTTCTTGGTCTTGACACCACAGAAACAAAAGCAGACTGAGCACTTCACTGCTGCCTGCCTGTTCTCTGCTGTCATGACTATCTGTTTGCAGGAGACTCCCGCCAAATGGTGACCCCCTCCTCAGGGAGGATCAAGAAAGCCTGCTAAATGGTAACCCCTCCCCAGGGTAGGTCTGGAAAACTCCCATAGGCTGTTTAAACTCCCTCCACCCCCCCCCCCAGAGAATTAACACATGGTCTCCGGGTTTTACGTGGTCTTCTCCTCTCCATGTTTTCCCCAGGCCACCCAAGAGTAAGATAATCTATTAAACATGGGCGCCTTTAATTCAGTTTAATTTGGTTGGATTGAAACTATTTGTGTCGGCAGAGTCATCTAAGAGAAAATACCTAATATTTGGAGCTTCCACCAGAGGGCTGTTTTTCCCATGGGCCCAAGGCCACCTGTTGGAAAACGCCCTTCTGGCACTTGCTCTCCACCAGGCTAAGATCAGCTTTGTCCTGGTAAGTTCCCCGTTTTGAATACATGCCTCTAGGGCTCAGAGACCCATTTGTGCTTATTTTTTGTAGATGTTGGACTTTTTCGTGGGAGTCACAATCGTGCCAAATGCCCCATTCAAGCAGAGAGCCAGGCCTCGCTGAGATGGGACTGAGTGGACAGAGACATCTGTCACTCATGTCTCTGGCCCCTCCTCTGTTTTTGACTCAAGAGCCCTGACCCAGTGGACACTTCATGACAGGCTTGAGTCTCAAGATTTGCCATAGACTTCTAAATGGGTTGTTGAGATTCAAAGCCAGATCCTCTAACACCCTTGGGCTGCTTTCTACAAAAAATCCTTTTAAACTTGGGCTAACACCTGACATAAAAACAAACAAGGCTCCCAAAGCCCATGGTTTCCAGATGCCTGCTCC
>NC_022030.1:14639624-14640879 GCF_000317375.1 Microtus ochrogaster
CAGGTACCTGTGTTTACTCAATAAACCTCTTGCTAATTGCATCCTGTGGCCTGGTCTCGGAGTGTCCTGGTTATGGGGTCTTCATCGGAGAAAAAGGTCCTCTCTGAGGGTCTTTCAAGTACATGTCTAAATTTAGCTTATATGTCTAGTTTAAATATAACAGTTAATGGTACCCAATTCTCAAGTACCTTTACAGATCTGAAAGTATGGCATTTACCAAAAGAGCTTCTAACACAGAGACATGCCAGCCCTTGCAGCATCCTGTGGATCCTCCAAGAAGATGAGTGGGTGCAAATGACCTTCTGCCTCGAGGCTTGCCTTTGGGTTTGGCAAAGCCACCCACACAGCAAAAAGCAGCCTTTTACCTCTTCAGCTTCCTGGAAGCCACCTGGGGACTCCATCTTCTCATCCTTCCAAGACAGGTAGACTAAATCTTCCCCCAACAGGAAAATCTTTGGGCCTATTGTACTCAGGAGCTAATGACAAGCACTGCCTCTAAGGCTGGTGTTCTCTAAGGACAAAGGAGAGACATGGGATTGCTGGTGTAGCAAAAAAAGCTGTCTCATTTCTGCTCATTTATCCTACATAGAGCTGTCTAATTGCATTTGATGACTTAAGGTACTGGTAGCTCATTACTTCATTTGTTAAGTTTCCTGCTAAAATACAGACAGATGTGCCTCTTTAGCCTGCATAGTCCAGGACTAACAGGTTTCAGGTGTATCTTCAGAGGTTCAGAGTTTCCAATTCCCTTTAATTGTCTTCTAAAACGTTGATATATTTTAACCTAAAGCAATAGTCTTTTGCTATGGAACCAAGATATAAATCTGGTCAAGTTTTCTTATAGATACTTACAGGTTCCTGGGAAAAAGTTCTGCTGTTGTACCAAATTTCAGGACTAGTTAAAAACTAGTCTCCAGAGCCTATTTTAACCCCACCCATTTTCTTTTTTTTATAGCAAATTTTAAGATACCTTTATTTTCATTTATTTTTTTTGTTGAAAAAAATTCTGCCTCCTCCCCGTTTCCCATTTCCCTCCCCCTCCTCCCATTCCTCTCTCCCTCCACCCACTCCCCTCCCACTCTCCCCACTTCTCTCCCCCCTCACTCCATTCCCCCTCCCTCTTGAGTCTGAAGAGCAGTCCAGATTCCCTGCCCTGTGGGAAGTCCAAGGTCCTCCCCCTTCTATCCAGGTCCAGGAAGGTGAGCATCCAAACAGGCTAAGCTCCCACAAAGCCAGTTCATGCAGTAGGATCGAA
>NC_022030.1:14643024-14654518 GCF_000317375.1 Microtus ochrogaster
TCTTGTCAAATAGATCCTTTACTTCCTTGGTTAGAGTTACCCCAAGATATTTTATGCTATTTGTGCTATTGTGAAAGGTGATGCTTCTCTGACTTCCCTCTCTGCTTCAACTCCACCCATTTTCAAGCATATTTTGCAGGTCACTCCTGCTTTCTGGGCCAAGACCAACTTATAAAGTGCTCTCCAGACAGTCCTGACACCTGCACCAGCTCCTGGGACTTCACCATTGCTACCAACTCTCCTCGATCAAGGATACCTGCCAACTAAAATCTGGTTTTATTTGCTATTGTATCCCACTTATTTACCTGAGTCTCACCTGTACAACCAGGGCATGTCTCTGTCCCATTATTTCTGGCAGTTAATGACTCTTCCCATGTCTAGCCCCATCCATAGAGCTAATAATAACAAGATAATTTTCTCCTAGCCACCTGCCTTCTCATCTCCCTCAAGAAACTGCTGCCTTAGGTCTCCAGGATGACAGTAAACCGGATGCCATTCCAATCACACCTCTCACTGAATGTGAACCCACCAACTCCCAGCTCTCCCCTCTCCCACACTGTCCCATGCCCCCCGGAAGCAGCCAGACTTGAGCTGGTGCCCCTTGATCCAAGGAGTCTAAAATGTTTGGTTGTGGGGCTTCACCTCAACTTGCTGGCACCCGTTTATCTAAAACTTCCGGAATGTTTGGTTGAAAGCATCACCTCGACTCCCTAATACCCCTTTATAAGAAAAGTCCTCATTGATTGCCTGGGAGCTTCACCCCAGCTCCTGGCATAGCCTCCTCCCCTAGGAGTTGACTCAGTCCAGACTTCACCTCCAAGAAAGTTCGTCAGATGCTGACCCCTGCCAAGCAAGGGTCAAGAACGTATGCCAAATAGTTACCCCTCCCCAGGGATGGTCAGGACCTCTCTCAAGCTATTTAAAGTGCCCCCCCCACCCCAAGAGAATTAACACGAGGTCTCTGGGTTTTGCATGGTCTTCCCCTCTCCATGTTTTCCCAGGGCCACCCAGGAGTAAGGCCATCTATTAAACATAAGTGTCTTTTTAAATTTGGTTTGACTGGAATTATTTGAGTCAGTGGAGAGGCTTGTCTAAGAGAAAATATGTAACAGGAAGTGATGATGTTTCCCTGTATGCTCATCAAGGAGGTCAGATATAGGTTGGGGTTATAGAGCAGCGGGTTGTATGCGGGGTGGGAGTAGAATGCTCACATTTACCTTATTAGTGATATGGAGCTGTGTGGTTGAGTACCAAGGGCCATATCAGTCCTTGGGAAGAGAACACCACACACTGTTTGCCAATCTCAATGGAGGACACTGCATACTTTTCCCTATCTGTTCAGCAAATACTGGGTTCTGCCATTAGTCTGCTGGAGAATTGTGTGCATCAATGCTAAGTCCAAGGGGAAGACTTTAAGCATCTCTGCAATTTCTTCTAAGATTCTCAGATCTAGCAGGTTCCTATACCTGGTAAGAAGTTTTGCATAGACTCAGCTACCATATTACATGTCAGGTGAGATGTCAAGTCAGGCAGATCAATTTTACTATTCACAGATAGACTGCAGAAGTCAACAGAAGCATAGGTTCTGTGGCAAATCCGTTACTAGAGGCTCGAGAGAGCTGCGTAGGACATATGGAGTGTCACATGCTCACCATCCGCTTTGCTCTGCAGCTGTGGGACCCTGAAAGCAATCCAGTCTGAGTTTTCTTCTCAGGCAACACTGGGTTTCCGTGAAGCAGAGCATCTTGTCCTAGGAGAGATGAGGACACAGGCCGGGGCTGGGCTGTTTCCAACATTTCCCCCTTTATGTGATTTTACATCCTTGCTACTTTATGCTAGAGAATTAAGTAAAAGAGAGAAGATTCAAATTTGCTGAGGTCATCTGTTTTTCTGCAGAATCCAGGTGAAATGTGAGGTCATAAAGGGAGAGGGGACACTGGGTCAGATCTGTGGAAGAAGCTATGAAAATTTCCCAGAAAACAGAAATACAAAACAATAGGCTAGCTTAGTGAGTGACTGATTCCTGGGTAAGAAAGATGGTGAAGGACTACATGGAAGATACAAAGAAAAAAAGAAATAATTATGGAAAATGGGAGGAAAGGAAGAGCTTGAGAATCCCCTAAGTAGGCTACAAATAGTCCAGATGTTTTATGTTTAAAAGAATCTTTTAAGAGTTCAACTATATTACCCTTTCCTCCTGATAACTAGTATATTAAAAGACATAGATTTTGGTAAAGATATGGTAAGCTTTGGTAAAACTAGTGCAAATTGTTGAAAAAGTTTAAATTTGTAACTACATAACACTGGGCAAACCCGTGTCTTTGATCTACAATTTAAAAAGCTGATAGGGACATAAAAATTATCAGTCTCTTTAGGACTGACTCATGTGCTCCAGAATTACAGTTGATAAACTAACAGGAATCCTTAGGAATACTTGAGAACCCACTAGGCTGGTGTATTAATGGCTTGTCTTTTTGCAATGACAAAAATAGCTGATGAAAGAAGCTTATGAAAGGAAGGGTTTTTCTTGGCTCATGGTTGTAGGGTTCAGTCTCCCACGGTGGGGAAGGTACGACAACAGGAGTGGGAAGCAACTGGTCCATTGCTTCCACAGTGAGGAAGCAAAGAGAAATAAATTCTGATGCTTAGCTCGCTTTCTGTCTCAGTCTGGGACATCCCAACCCATAAAATAATGGCACCTATATTCAAAATGTGTCTTCCTACCTCAGTTAAGTCTTTCTGGAGATGCCCTCACAGACACATGTTGACTTGTGTCTTCTAGTTGATTGTAAACCTTGAAAAGATGACAAGATTACCATCACAACTTGGCAGACTATAGCATCTTGAGTTCCTACTCAAACAAGCTAGACACTCCAGTTCAGGGATAGAACAAAATGAAACAAGTATAACCAATCATAAACCACCAAGCGAAACTCTGCCTAGAAACTCCGTGTTATTCAATCAAATAAGTTTTCTTTATCTGGCTTATGTGAACACATTGTAAACCTGTTCTCAGATCTCCTTGGTGCCAACAAATAGCTTGAGTTTGGTCACTGCCCAATTCATGTATCATTGTGTAAATAAACTCTTTAAAGTGTGAATGTCAATGTGTTTATCTTTTAACAAAAGCAGAGCAATACTGAGTGCCATTTACTTTTATCCCATTTCAGTGCCCAAGGGCAAAATGCTAAATTGGTGAGAAAAGAGCAACAGCACAACAGTTTTGAGCCAATTGACATCAGCACTAAGCACCTGCATCAATGCAGATTTGTCCTGTGACTATAATGGCAGCCTGGTATTTACAGTTTTATATATGTGGACCATTCCCCCTTGATGTAAACAGTTGAGAGAGCTGTTGAAATATTAAACACCACAGAGTGATTAGAAAAAGAGGTTGTGAGGAGAGAGACAAAGTGGGAAGTTGTAGAAGGGTCTTATTTTCACTGTTATTGGGAAATCACATACACACACACACACACACACACATACACATACACTTTAGTATGATTCCTGATGTTGTGGTGACCACTGACCATAAAATGATTTTGCTGCTACTTAACAACTATAATTTTGCTACTGCTATGAATCATAATATAAAACTTGGTGTTTTCCAATCTTCTTAGGTGACCTCTGTGAAAAGGTCGTTTGACTCAAATGGTTAATTTGCCTTTTAATTATGTGTGCTTATACCTATAGACTCTGGTTGCTTTCAGTTCAGCCCTAACTGGGATGCCTGTATTATCTCCACAACCACCAAGACTCAGGCACCACTGCACAAGAAGCAGTGGGAAGAAGGTAAGAGGCAGATGATTTGGAGGAGTACTCTGAAATTCTGTCTTCTGGAAATGGATGGCATGGTACTTAACTCACAGCTACTGTGGTGACCCACACGGGATCCGTACAAGATGAAGCCAGCCAAACTTCCAACTAAGATGGGATAGACAGTCTCTAAGCCTCACCCCTGTACTAAAGAGGTATCATCAATGAACCATGCTGGGGGAAAGGGAATCATTCATCCCTGAGCTAGACTTCCCATACTCCAGTGAATGGTCCACACCCATGCACGCACAGACAGCAGTAACTAAATTTAGTGGGTTACATAAAGAAAAAGAAAGCACATGAAGTTAGTAGGAGCACATTAGAGGAACCTGGGGAATTTAGAGGGAAGAAATGGTGGCAGATATGATTATTTCTCCTTATATACATGTACTAAATTTTCAAAAATAAAGTTTTTAAATTACATTGCATTTATTTACTTATTTGTGTGTGTGTGTTTTGTACACATACCAAGGCACATGTGTGGAGGTCAGAGGACAATGTGAGGGAGTAGGCTCCCTCCACTAGAAATGAAACTCAGATTCCCAGGCATGGCAGCAAGTGTCTTTACCTGCCAAACCATCTTTCTGCCTCCCCCTGAATTTTAAATTGTACTTAATTAAAATTTAAATTTATCGAGCAAGTTGTGCCTCCATTCTATTGGATTAGATTAACACATTTATCTCATGTGACAGAACAACATTTAAACCATTAGAAGCAAATGATTCAATTGAATTCATTTGTTATAGAAAAAGTTAAGGGGATAAAAGCCTAAAAGAAAAAGAAAATAAAAGAGGAGGTGAACTCAGAAATGAAAATTTAACCACACAGTTTTTGCCAAACTGATGGAGACCTTCACCATCATTTATGGGTCTTGGATGAATGGCCAGTTTTCCACTTCTGGTCTTCTACAGAACTACAGAAAAGCTAGGAACATTTGAAGGCTATTGAACCAACATCTCCAGAAGGTAGGTGGGATCCTGAAGAAGTGGGCTTTCCTGCTGAGTGCCCCAGTGGCTTGATAAAAATACACATGCTCATCTGAAACTTTTCTGGAGTGAGTGCCAGATAAGGAATTATCTTGGCATTTTCAAATTGTCTCTTTTCATTTCTTTGAGTCCTATTTAGCATTTACTTGAGATTAATTGCTTCATTAGAGTTCCTGCGCAACATGAATTCAAACTTTAAAAATAGAAGATGTCAAAGTGGAGGTGACGTGTCTGAGATGGAGAGCGTCTTACAGCTGAAATAGAATTCCGGAAGAAACAGAGAAGGTGCTTCAGCAGTGGGACATGGCGACTCCAGGGGCTCCGTGGAGTACAACCAGCCCAGGTCAGCTTGAGATGTTGGGGTTCTAGGTTTCATTAGCCTCTGTGATAATTAAGAAATCCTTTTTACAGGAAGGTCTTCTGACATCTAAATCTGGAATTAGGATCATTTGTTTGCCTGCCTGATGGAGAGATTCAAGACAAGGTGAAGAGAGCCAAGACGACAGGGAAAGGAAAATGGTGACCCGAGAAACACTTTAGCAGCACAGCAATCCTAGTCCACGAATGTGAAGGAAGACAAACTGGGAGAGCACAAACCTTACCAGGTCTACACACTCCCTCAGGAAATCAAGTCATCTCTGACTTCTGCCATTTTGACTCCATATTTACACAATGGCTTCCAGTTACGTTGGGGCTGCCTGTGATTTCTGCACTGAAGCAAAATGTTGAGTCAATTTACTCTATTAAACAGAACCTTGGGGTATATGAACTCCTACAAGAAAGGAAATATGGGTCTCTCCTCCCAATTTCCTCTCCTCGGCCCTTTACACCCCTTCCCTTCTTTTCTTTTGCTTGCTGGATATGGATGGTAATTATAAGACTACCTGAAAAAACACATTATTGAATTCCTTTGGCTTTCAGCAGGTTTGTGAGCCCTCCTGTCCCCAACCCAGGCTTTATTTGCTACATTGTATAGTTTCCAAGGTAAGCTGGCATCATGTGACAAAACCCTTGTCTTCTTTGCTCACCCCTTGCTGTATCTCCCAGAAACACTGAGTTTTTTTTCTTTCCATTCTCAAGTACTTCCTTTACTTATCTTATTAACTCCTTTATTGTTGCACAGAGAGAGGAGGCGTTTTACTGTTCCCATCCCTGACACTGGCCAGCAGCTGATTTATCATATGTGACACAAGAGAAAAACACGCACACACTAATTTATATTAATGGAGTTATCATTTGTACTCTCCAAACAGATATGATACGATCTATCTAACCTATCCAGGAAGTTCCAGAGCCCTGTCATTTGGTAATATTTTTTTTCTCCATTGTAAGGAAAAAAATAATATGTGAGAGGAAAAAAAATATTCCAATAAAACTAAAGCAAATAATTCAAGGGTGAATGAAAGAAAAAGGTATTGCTAAGCAGTGTGTGAGTTCCCAAACCTAATTTCATAACACTTAAGAGGCAAAGGAAAACTTGGACCTGAAGTCTAAAGAATGATCCCATGTCCTGGTCAGTCTCCATTTCAGTAAAGAATCTAAGACAAAACAAGAGATAACCATCAGTACAACAGGGTACCTTCTGCTACGAAGCTTAAACAGAGGCTGGCCTGTCGATTCTTAACACACTGAACTTCCTTTTTCTTTTCCTATATAAACATCTGTGAATTTTTACCATATTACACACTAAACCAAACCAAACTGGAAAAAGGTAACATTTACCTCTTTTTTCTTTTTTAGAGATTTCATTCCTTCAATTAATACCTTAGTAATCAAGATCTTTTGGTGACCACATATTTAGGTTATGTCTTTTGGGACTCAGTTTAATACTCACTCTCAAGAGCAAGCATCTTCAGTGCCCAAGCCTGGCTAAATTCTCTCAAGTACGTGTGCTACTTGCCCAGGACTTCACGCAGTCACAACGTAGGCTATTGCCTTGAAACTGTTTCCTGGACTCTGAACTCCACGGAAAGAACAGTGTGGAAGACCTGTTTCCCATGTGACTCGGGACTAGACCCAAAGTCTCTCTGTGATGTTTCCAAACATCACAGTACTTGGACAAACGCCACACTGAATTCACAAGTTAGGATTTTCAAGGTATTTACACCATTTGAAGATTTTGGGCCGGGTGGTGGTGGCGGCACATGCCTTTAATCCTAGCACTTTGGGAGGCAGAGGCAGGTGGATCTCCGTGAGTTCGCAGGCCAACCTGTTCTACAAGCACTAGTTCCAAGACAGGCTCCAAAACTGCAGAGAAACCCTGTCTCGAAAAACAAAGCAATAAAACAAAAGAATCATATCAGGGTTTTAGGGTCCATGAATCATCCTAGAAAAGACCACCCCTCAAGTATGCAGAAACAAGAGCCTGTTTATGTCTCGATAGAAAAATTCCTGCATGCAGCGTTCAGCCACACAGCAAAATGGTGAAGACCCTGGAGAGAAGCTCTCAGGTTCCTTTTATACACTGCTTGGGGAATTCCAGGGACAGTTAGGTCATCTCCAGCAAACATAATTGGCTAAACAAGCAACAGTTAAATTAGTTTAAATTTGATTGGCTGTGGCTCCTTTGGACACATCAGGGCAAGCTAAGCATTTATCAGGAAAGGGTGTGGGGGCGTGGTTTGCAGGATCTGCCCTTTTCTGATTGGCCGACTCTAGCCTGTCAGTACCTTACAGGCTGGCAGGGCTCAGTGGGCTGGGGAAGAAGCCATGTTCCCAGCACCGCTAGAGAATGGCAAAATGGCAAACTGGAAGCAGAGCTGGAGACCTGTGTCTCCAGCTAGCAGGAGCAGCTGTCCGGGGTCGGGCTTGCAGCTCCACACCTACACTTACCCTAGGGTACCCTGCTCCACCACAGCCTGGCACCAGCTCCACCACACAACCCATGCTCCACTGGATGCCACCGGCCTTCTCAGAAAACAAGACAAGGATTTTGTGGTGAGGTTTCCATGAATCTCAAAGTGCTGAGTCATTTGGTACTCTTTGCTGAAAAGCTGGACAGTGTGATGTGAGTACAGTTAAGATGTCTAGAAGTTTCTAAAATGAGTAAATAAAGCGATGTGCAGCTGTTGCCTTCACACACGAGAGATTTTCAGAGCAGCTGTTGATGAAGTCAGTGAAATAGTAAGTTCCTGCTAAGGTGGACAGTGGTGACTAGGGGTGGGGGCTGTTTTAGATCTCTGTTCCCTTCCTGCGCAGCAACACTCTTTTGTATTATTTAAAGGGGCAGCACAGTGGGAAAAGACAGTAATAACCTTAGCATGGAACTATAAAAATCAGCAGTGAGATGTCTCAATGCATAAAGAAGCCTGGCAACCTAGGTTTAATCCCTAGGACCCATGCAAAGGTGAAGGGTGAGAAATGTCTCCACAGAGTCATTCCTTGACCTCTCTATATATGCTGTGGCCCAAACACACACACACACACACACACACACACACACACACACACACACACTGCACACTGGTGGGGTATGCACATATAAACACCCAAATAAATAAATAAAAAAGTTGGCATTAGGATAGAGACATGATACCCTTCAGCCTTCCTTGTCCATAGTGAACAAGAACAATTCTTCAACCTCTATTTTAGAGTGCCTATTGAGATTTACAAACTTCATTTATATCTCTAATGAAATAAACATAGAGCAATACACAGGTGCCTGAAAAAATCAGTGGGAAAAAGGCAGGTGCTAGATTGGTTTGTTTGATTCATTTGCTTAGAGATTTGAAGAAATATTTTATAAGGTAAGCTATTAGTGATAGGGATGGGTAACATGAATTTATAAGATTAGCTATCAATGTATTAAATATTACAATAATAGTATAAACAGTATAATATTTCTGATATGTACATGGGGGAAATACTATTAAATAGACCAGCTATAATTCATTTTGTCTTATTGTATGCTTGGTTAAAAATGGCCACTCTCATAATCAAATGAATATAAAATGAAGTGAACGCTGTGATTCAGTTTTAAACATGAAAAATGTTTCCAATAAAATAGTTATTTAAGTTTTTGGAGAAAGATATTGTAACTTGACAAAGTACATTAGCATATCAAAGAGAATCTTCTGGAAAAGAAGTCAGTATGTCAAGGACTTTCCAAGGAATGGAATCAATCCTTCAGACCTGGCTGAACAGAAAGGAAAAACTCATCAAATTTTTTACCGTTACGAAACCCCCATCTCCAGATGAACTCACACCCATAGTGAGGTCATACTTATTGCTTTTGGGGGAGTATTTGTTTCATTTTTATTTTTTGGTGTTTTGTTTTGTTGGAGACAAAGAATTACTATGAAGCTCACACTGGCCTCAAATTCTCATTCTCCTGTCCCACCCTCCCAAGTTCTGGGATTACATGTGTTTAACACCATGCCTACCTTAAAATGTTCACAGTTTTTAGTCACTTAAGTGAGAAATGGACAATGTAAGATATATTAATTTAATCCCAAAGATGAGAGAAGACTGACCACTGACCTAAATCACCATGGCCTGATTAATTCAAGCAAGCAGTCAATTAAAGAAAGCTTTTTTATTCTTGTACATGGGGTGGGGCTGTCTCTCTCTAAAAGCAGAATTCAAGAGATTAGCACTGGACCTAATGAAGATAAGAGATAAGGTTTTCATAGCTCAGGCGTAGGAGGTTTCCAAATGGGGATTTGGCAGGCAAAATAGGTGACATTACAAGAGTATAACACAAGCATAACAAATTAGTCATAGTGACCACCTAAAACAAAGACATAGGTTACAAGTGGGCATGACAAGGTAGTCATGACAACAGGTAGTATTACAAGGTAGTCATAGGTGGTCATATAACCTTTTGAAACAAAGGTATGGTTGCAAAATGGTCATAAACAACTTTCAAAACAAAGACATGATTGCCTTTCCTGGAACAGTCAGTACGGAACCATTTGTAATTAAGATTACAGGTGGGGAATAGTGCAATCTTTGAGAAACAGAAGTTTAATCATAAACATGAATGAGCCTTGCTTGTCTTCATTATAAGATAACTTTCAAACCTAAGATGGAGGCAGGATGGTTCACCAACATTGGTTTCCTTGCCTGGGTCATTACTGGACACCATTACCTCCTGAAGTGGTGGAGTTGAATCCAGGTAAAGCGTGGATTATTAACACAAATGCCTACAAAGGGTAGAGTTTGTTCTGATACACTGGAGAGGGTCAGTGGTAATTTAGAAAGAGAACAGCTGTTTGACTTCATCTGATGCATCACAGAACACATGCCTGTAGAGCAAGAGGTTTCAAAGTTTGAAGAAACCTTCATAATGCATATTTCCATATAGTATCTTCCTACTTATAATATTCTCATGATGAAAAGCAACTCCACATATCTGAGGGTTGAATTTTGACCCAGCACCTCACTTTTTTCTTTGAGATCTATGTAGATTCTAAACACTGAATAGCTAATAAACAACCCATTTCTCTTCCGATCTCTCTCTTTGTGTAAGGCAGGCCACTGAAACTGTTTGGTTAGAAAAGGATCACACTCCTAGAAGCAACTTATTTGATACTTATTTATTTTTGCAGCTGGACCTGAGTGTTGAACGTAAATGTTGCTTTTCTTTAATCCCCTACTAAACATTAAAACATCACTGCAATAATAAAAAACCTAATCAACTAAAATCTTCTGCTGAAACTCATCAAATAATAGATGATAGAAAGAAAGCAAAGCTCCCAAAAAAGGAGCCTACCTGTGAAAGAATGCAGAGTCCCTAGGTACACAGGAGGAGGGATTATCACAGCACAGGATGCTGATCCCTCTCTAAGTTTCTAATTCAATAGACTGAAGTAGGGCTGAGATGAACATTTCTAGGTGATGCTGCTGGTCATTGAGAACAGCTGTCCTAAGGGAACACAGCACAGGAAGACTGTCCAGAGTGATTGCTAAGCCATGCAGGAGCTGAGATGGGAGAGACCATCGTACCTTCATTTGCTGTGTAACATTTGTTTGAGCCTGACTTTGCCGCCAATTTGCTCACTCAGAAATAATTTATTGACACTAGCCATGTGCCAGCTATTGGTTTAGTCATATGTCCATAAGTTAATTAGCCATTTCATTGTCCCAGAGCCATTTAAATATTTATTGTGCACCTAATATTGGTCAGGGCATGAAATAACATCTGTAAAGAGGCAGGTTTCAGCAGCAATGAATCAGAACTGGCTCCTGGCTTCTCTGGTGTCATTCATATTTAGAAGAGACCTTGAAGAAAACCTTGGCTGTTTGTGTGCAGGCTAAAGAATACACAGTAGAGCAGCTGGTCATGGTGTCCTGGGGGACTGTGATGCTCTGTACAATCCTGAAGCTCGGTTGCAGAGATGTCTGTCTCTCCTTTGCTGACAGCCTGGCCCTTCAGGTCCGGTCGGGGACAATGAACACTTTTCTGTTAGTAGAAAGCAGATTGTACCTTTTCTGTAGTTGCCTCTGTGTTTGGCAGCAGGACTCCAGACATGCTTTTGGTAGAAACAGTGCCTGTCCAATAAAGACAGAATAAAAATGTATGTTAGGCAGCCTGTCAAAGCTGCCCAAGGCTGCTCTCCTGCAGTGTTCTATCAAAAATATCCTGTGTGTCCTATAGAGGTCTGCCCCTTTCCTGGGTCTGCAGGACAGCGGTTAATAGAAGTCAAGAAGTCCCAAACATATCTGGTTGCCCACTCCCCAGATTGTTC
>NC_022030.1:14654798-14660676 GCF_000317375.1 Microtus ochrogaster
GGGGGGGGGAGGTTCTTTTTACTAATGCAGTATGATCATACTGAAGACACAATGGCACTCTTGGTATTGTCTGGGTTTTTGTTCCCTTGCTTTTCTGAGGCTGTCAATTTGTAAAAACCATATCAATGTACCCCCCACTTCAACCTTGAGCACAAAGACATTCAGAAAGCACAGAGAGCATTTTCTTTTACATCCTAGAACAAACCAGAGGAGTAGCCACAAACTGTTCAAGGTCTATGAGTGGGTGCAGGGCTCTGTCATCATTTCCTGGAAAGTTTGAGGGATAACTGCATAGAGCCAGCGGCAGATGTGCACAATACCATAAAATATTTAGTAGCCTGAGACAGAAAGATCACAGCAAGTTTGACGCCAACATCAGTCACACAGTGAGTTCTAGGAAACACAGTAAGACCCCCCCCCACACACACCTCAACAGATAGATAGAACAAATATTGAGAATTTCAAATGTGTTTAAGTTGTTTTAAGTTCAACAGCATTAAGACCTTAATTTTTTGAGGAATTAGCATTAATTTTTAAAATAGGAATTGTTCCACTTGTAGTACTTAAACATAAAATTCTTTGCATCATGGATGTGGCTAATAGAGCTAAATGGCTTTCCAAGGGTTCTGATGGTGGACTCACCATGTGTATTATAGGATACATGATGAAAGAACATTAGCAAGGGCTTAATACATGCTCCTCATTTCTGGATAAATGAGTCTGGTGATATCTTCCAGTTATGAGTAGGGGGCAATGAAAAATCCTTCTCTTGCCTTTCGCAACTGTGTTCCTCACTACACCTGGATGACCCGCCCTTGATGCTTCCTGTTGTATACAGTGGAGATTAGAAGAGAGCAAAAAAAAAAAAATAAGTCAATTCCCGAAAGAACATCCCCATTGTCTCAGAGTGTGGGTGTACCCCTCGTGGTCCTGAGTTCCTTGCTCGTGCTCCCCTTCCTTCTGCTCCTGATTTGGACCTTGAGATTTCTGTCCGGTGCTCCAATTTGGGTCTCTGTCTCTGTCTCCTTTCATCGCCTGATGAAGGTTAATATTCAGGGGGATGCCCAGGGAACCCTGATGGCTCTTCAAGCTGATGAGGGAGAGGGACTTGATCGGGGGAGGGGGAGGGAAATGGGAGGCGGTGGCGGGGAGGAGGCAGAAATCCTCAATAAATAAATAAATTTAAAAAAATACTAAAAAAAAAAACAAAACAAAAAAATAAGTCAAAACCAGTGAGTAAATATTTCAATAGGCAAAAATGCAATTAAAAGTAACTTTATAAAAATATAGGTCCCAGGGGACAAATAACGGGAAATTTTAATAGAAATTTTACTAGGCTCAGGTAAAGCTTTCCATAAAAGCCGTTAAAACCCATTAAGCAGTTTCAGGGAAATCTATGCCACCTTTTACTGCAGTAATTTTAATGAGATTGATAAATGCAGTTCACCAATAGATGTTGAAATCTCTTGCTAGAAATGAGAACATTTAATTTTCATATGTGCTCAGGAAACTATTGAAATTTATATTTCTTGTCTGTGTTGCTGACAATAAACTTTATTTGACATTAGTGAATATAAAAATGTAATTGGTTGCAATAACTCTCAGTGTTTATCTACCACTTACCGTATCTCACTGAAAAGATGACTCAGATCTATGTCTCTCAAGACCTGAGCTTCTTCTGCTTGAATTTTGTCACATCAGCCCAAGGGTCTTTTTCATTCTTTCCAGCCAAATGCAAGTGTCATCATTCACCCCCTCTCATCTTCACAGTATTGGTTCTTATTATGAAACTTGAGATAGACTGTATCATTTTCCCCAGTGCCTTGAGAGAAGTCTTTCACTGAAAACAAAGTGCTAAGAGCTCCTACATACTTGGAAACTCATCTCTTACTATCTCCTTCCCTCAAACTCTGTTCAAGACTCGTAGCATGTCCTCTTCTCGCAGAAGTAAGAATTAGAGTTCAGCTACTCAGTTGAGGGCTGAGGACTCACACTGCCTGGTGACAAAATCCATCTTTGTGCTTAGCTCTGTGACTTCTCTAAGTCTTAGTTTCCTTATCTGTGTAACAATATTCTAGATCTTCCCTAATGAGATCAAGAGCATGATGATCTGACACAGCCCATGGACTTCCAGTATGCACCCTCAGTTGGTCCTGCAGCAAGCTCATCATGGTTCTGATTCAGCCCATTGTTTTCAATCCACTCTTGAACCCCAAGGGGTTATGCTCAGTCTACAAGCTTACTATTGGGCTTCCTCTTAGAAGCCAACAAGATGATTTTTCTGCATTCGTGAAATATTTTGTTCTTATTTTGTTTCCACTTGAGGTTCTGTTAGGTCTTATAGTATCTTCATTTTTCCTTCAAGAAGATAAAATCCTTGAGAGCAGAGGCTGTGTCTTGGACTGGATTTCCATCTGCTTCACTGTTGCAGTGCTCAGCACTTCATAAGTGCTCCCTAGCTGCAGTAACATAAGAAAGAGACATGTGTGCCATTCAGAGTGCTTTATGCAAGGAGAAAAGTCTGCATTGAGACTTCTACTTCTTTATCACCATGTAAAAGCTAATTTCGCTCATTTCATAACTATTAATTGTCTAGCATTTGTAGTCATTCTCCCCGGCAATGAGGATACAGCAATTTAAAAGCAGGAGGAGAAAAATAACTTGCAAGATGACTTCCACCCTAAAGACTGACTTTCATGGTACCAGAAGGCACCATGCAAGCTTCTAAAGGAAAGAAGAAAGCAACAGTTCTACCCAGCTATGATACTGATGAACCAAAATGACGAGCATGGCATAACCCTAAGAATGCTATAGTGGCAAACATACCTTGGCAACAACCAACAGGCCCGTAATTGGAATGAAAGCCTGTCTATCATGAGAAAAGTCATGCCTGATAACCTGGCCAGTTAATTGGTGCTAGTGTAATCATGAATCTTGGAGGAGAACCTACAATCATCATTTTACTAAAACAGCATAATCCTGAACTACCTTCTAAATATCTATTCTTATACACACAGATAAGTGTATTCCTCACCACTCATCAATAAATCTTTTCTTTGCTCCAGAGAGCATTATGGAAAAACACAACCAAACAAAATGCAGAGTAGTGGAGCTCAGCCCCAATGGATACATCTACAAAGCACTTTTCACAGCTATGACTTAGGGATTATTTTGGAAGAGGAGTATGTTGACAGAGGTTTCTGTCCCACCAGACCCCACAACTGTTTAGTCCCAAATAAACACTCAATGACCTACATTAATTATAAACTGGTTGGTCTCTTAGCTCAGGCTTCTTATTAACTCATTCTTACATCTTATATTTACCCATTATTTTTATCTGTATTAGCCATGCTGCTTGGTACCTTTTATCAGCAAGGCATTCTCATCTTGCTTCCTCTCTGTCTGGGTGATGACTGTAGACTGCATCTTTCCCCTTTCCAGAATTTTCCTGTTCTTGTCGCCATGCCTCTACTTCCTGCCTGGTTGTCCCACCTATATTTCCTGCCTGGCTACTGGCCAATCAGTGTTTTATTAAAAATAATGTGTCAGGATTAAAGACTATTGTCCCACAGCACTTCCCCCCATAGGTCAATTCATATTTGTTATACTTTTAGTTAGGCTAATTAGGTTCTTTAGATACATAGAGATTGTATTTTGCATGGATAGGTAACCTTCAACCACTTGAAAGATCTGTACAACATGACATTTAAACAACACAATTGCTCCTGACAGTACCAATCTATTCCCAACAGAGTGTTGAGCACCAAAGACACTCCATTTGGAGTTTGTTTTCTTCTTGGCACATCTGGCCAAGGAACTGCCCATGTCTCAACCACTGACAAATTCCACAATGTCCAGACTGGACAACTAGGATACAAGAAAAAAGACTGTCAACCCCTTCCAAGACAGGGTAAGATGGTTCTGAAAATGTTCCTGTTTCTGAAAATGGTTTGTCAGTTACTCTAGGTCTTAACCAAAGTTGGTTGCTTCAATACTGCAAATGAGATTTTGTGTGATTGCTCAGGCAGCCAATTGTCTTGGTTATCTACTGCACATTTTGGAAGCTGCTTGATTGTACTTCCTGCCTACTCAAGTAATATTATCTCCCTTCTCAGGCCTTCTATGGAGTTGAAGATTCCTGCTATGATCTAGGCAAGTCATTGTTAAAATATTTAGCATGTGTTCTTTGCTTAATATTGTTTGTGATGGTTGTAATTCTCATCTTATACTTGATATCTGTTCCTAGTGTATATTGTTTTGTATTGAGTTTAGAACTCTCTTATTTAAACAAAAGGGGGAGGATCTGTGGGAGCTCCTTCAGCTTCTTCAGCCAATCGCCTGTAAGGTATCATCCCACTTGGGCATGGTCTCTTATGCTATAAAAGCAGCTTTAAAGCATGCATTCACTCTCTTGCTTTTGGCTCTCACTTCTGGTTGCTAGACTCTGTTCCTGTTTCCCATTCGTGTGAGGACTGTGATCTAGAACAGTGGTCTGTGAGTTTTCCCTCACTAAATGACCCTTTATTATATGTAATTCTGAACTAGTGTGGGATTATTTTGTTTTGCCATAAGAAGTAGGAGAGATTGTAAGGGCAAGAGGATTGGGGAGTTTGTTGTGAGATTGTGTCCCAGTAATCTCAGATATTACACCCATAAAGTCCCATCAACATGACTACCTAGACATGAGTGAATAAAAACAAAAACAATATACATGCTACAGGGGAAAGTCACGAGGCCTCAACCATACATAACGAACTATAGGTAACTAAGGAATGTCCAAAGTGGAAGAAATAGTCTTCTCTGGAAAAGAGCATATCACTTATTTATCTAGCACCAAATGATCAGCCCTGCAAATATACATACAAGTAACATTATATAGACTGAAGATGAATTTGAAGAGAACAAGGAGAAGTATATGGAGGAGATTTAAGGGAAGAAGGGAAGAAGGAAGTGATGTAATTATAATTTAATCTCAAAAATAAAAGAAGGAAAGGAAGGAAGGAAGGAAGGAAGGAAGAAGGAAGGAAGGAAGGAACAAATGAACAAAGGAAGGAACAAAGGAAGAAAAGTAGGAAGGAAGAAAGGAAGGAAGGAAAATATGGAGGAAGGAAGGAAAAAGAAGTGGTAGGGCATAAGGTCAAGCAGCAGATTGAGGTCAGAGGAGACTGCAGTCAGAACTTAGGGAGATAATGGAGTTCATGCCATTTTATGGTATTGCTTTCCCCTACCACAGGGATCACTGATCCCTGGGATCAGTGTCTCTCTATCAAAGGAAATTTGAGGCCTCAGTTTATACCTATCTGTGCTCTCTATCTTTTGCCAATAGTTCTGGATGTTTTCATTGGTGTCAACAAAGTGTCTACTAACACATCAACATATCCCTTTGTCTCGTTGCCTCAAAAGGAATCTGTTCTTCCATTCATCATTCTCAACTGGGACCATAGCTTGCCTGGAAACCACTTCATTGGATACTTTTTACAGTTTAGTGTGGACTCTGTCACACCCCACTGGAGCAGTCTTCAGATCCCTGGAGGTGCTGATACTCTCTCATTCATCTGTGACTCTGACATGTTTTCTTTTGCTGCTAAAGCCAGACCCCAAAGGTAGCTGCTCAGCTATTGTCACATTTCTAGCCTCAATTTATCACTCAATTATTCTGCTGTTTCTACCCTTCAATATTCTGATCTTATTTTGAATGCAGGAAAAAAAAATCTACCTTCTTTTTTGTTTATTTCAAGATTCCTTAAAGATGCTGAAAGACAAAAAGGCCATCTAATCATCCTGAATGACATCTCTCAAAATTTATAGTCTTTAAATTTGAGGGGAATAATTATATTTGCTTTTGCATTATCTTTAATTTTCTTTTTTTCTTTTTCCC
>NC_022030.1:14661225-14684369 GCF_000317375.1 Microtus ochrogaster
TTCTATGACCATTACAAAGAAGTATAGGCAGGACAACCAGATAGGAAGTAGAGGTGGGTCAATGAGAATAGGAGAATTCTGGGAAGAAGGAAACTCCTTCTGCAGTTCTGACCTGACCACAGAAGAAGTAAGATGTGACTGCCCTGCTGAATAAGATACCGAACCATGTGGCTAACACAGATAAGAATAACAGACTATATAAAAGAGTTAATAATAAGCCTGAGCTAATGGGCCAACAGTTTATAACTAATGTAGACCTCTGTGTGATTTCTTTGGGACTTAATGATTTCAGGAACTAGGCAGGACAGAAAACCCCAACAACATTATTGGCTAGCTCTTATATCTTATTTAACCCATTGCTATTAATCTGTGAATATCCACATGACTGTGGCTTACTGGGAATGTTCCAGCTGGCAGTTTGCATCTTTCTTCTCTGGTAGCTACATGGTGCCTCACAACTCTGCCTTCTTTCTCCCAGCATTCAGTTTAGTTTTCCCCACCTAACTCTACTCTGCCCCATCACAGACCAAAGCAGTTTCTTTATTCATTAACCAATAAAAGCAACACATATACAGAAGGACTTCCCACACCAATATTCCTACAAGTAGAATAGTTGGTTTGGAATCATAAACAATAAAATATTGAAAAAAATCTTAAATTTAGATAAATATTATGGAATAATTTTCAACAAAGTAATACCCATTCATACTAATATGAACAACTACATACAAGGGTCCCTTCTTACGCAGTACATGGAAAGTGACATTTCAGTTGAACTTTCACTTACATTCCTCTCATTTTTTTTTTTTTAGCAAAACTGACTGTCTTTTCCTATGCTTGTGAGCTGTTTGTATTCCTTCTTCTATGAGCAATCTGTTCATATTGGAATCTGTTTTGGAGTCTGCTTAATTGTCAGATGTTTAGAGTCAAAACTGTTCTAGTTGATATTTCTTCCCTATTAGCTTCCCAAATTGAACAATGTCATTCTGAAGTTTATCTACTAAACAACAGGTCCCTTAGGAATTTTTCCTAATCTGTCATTTAGACAGTCTTTGTGCATCACAGGGTGAAGGGAGCCAGTACTTGTGCACTAGGGCAGCTGGTTAGGTAGAGTGCAGCTCCTCTATTCAGTAGCTTCTTATAGTTCAAAGCCTATTACCCTTCACTGGGGGAAGAGGTAGAGACATAGAGAGACAGAGATAGAGAGTCATGCTTAAATTCAAGTGTAACAAGAAAAGTGCTATTCAAGGTAGAATAAAGTGTCTATAATATCCTACCAAATTATGTTCTCTGATAAGTGACTCAGAAATCTTACACACTCATGAGTCTCTACCTCTGTGCCCTGTGGCCTAAGTTGTAGAGTAAAAGGGACAACTGGAACAGGAAACCAAACAATCACTAAGCACACTGACTCTGAACCCAGAGCCAGTAAAATGTAGTAAGAGGCCGCTTGTTCTTTCCTGGCTGCCCAGACCCAAAATAATCACATAGAAACTATATTATTTAAATAACTTCTTGACTAATCAAGTTAGCTTATTGCTATCCAGCACTTATATCTTTGGTTAACCCAATTCTATTAATCTGTGTATCACCACATGGCTGTGGCTTACTGGAAAGGTTGTTGTGTGTCTGCTTCTGGTGGAGGCTACCTGGCTTCTCTTTGATTCTGCTTTCTTTCTCCCAGCATTCAATTTAGTTTTCCCAGCTAGCTCTACTCTGCCCTATCACAGACCAAAGAAGTTTCTTTATTCATTAACCAATAAAAGCAATACATATACAGAAGAACTTCTCACACACCCTGGATTTGAGATCTGAACCAGGGAAAGAAACATCTTCATCCCTGAACCTAGGATCAAAGAAACATGCCCTGATTCTGAAACTAGTGTCAAAGAAACACACTTTGTCCATAGAATTGGAGCAGTGAAAGAAATATGCCCCAGTCATAAGATTAGCTTCAAAAAGCTAAAATGGTCCAGTGAAAGAAACACAGTTCGACCATAAAGTCAGAGCCATCTCTATCCCTGACCAACTAAACTAACCAATCCCTCTCCTCTCTGTGAAAACTCTGCCCCTAAGAATCCTATATAAGCCTCCCTGCCTGTTCACTTAAAGGCTGCCATTTATAGCTCCCTGGTAGAGGCAACCACTCTCTTGGACTCCTCCTTCTCAAATAAATCTCTTTCTCAAAATTGTCATGGGTGATGATCTTCATTCGCTGGTGTGGAATAGAAGAACTGGGATATCTCTTAGGGGACTGGGCTGAAAAACCTTGCTGAGATATTCCCTTAGGAGGTCTGAGCAAGGGGGGACAGAAGAAAGTAACAACCTTTCTCTGAAGTCAGAGGAGATTGCTACATTTCTACAGGATTTCCCCTTTAGTAGAGCGTTAGCAAAACAAGTAACATCTTGGGATGGAGAAACAGATCTCCTAGGATGTTCCCCTAAGGGAACAGAGCACAGCTTAGCTGAAGCAGCTCTCCAGGAGAAAAGCAGGGTTGCTATATCTTCTGGCGAGATAATCCCCCATTGCACCCCAGCTTTAGGTAACCTGGTACCCGATAGCTAAGACACCTTTCCTCCAGGGCTGAGCTGTCCTGTTACGAATCCAGAACTCCAGAGCTGTCCTATCTTGGCTATAAGTACCTTGGCTTCCTGATAGTCAGGACACCTGTCCTCCAGGGCGGAGCTGTCTTGTTGCAAATCCAGCCTCCTATTGTGGCTCCAGCCTTCAGGGCTGAGCTGTTCTATTGCAGCTCTACCATTCCAGAGTTGTTCTATTGTGGCTCAACCCCCCTCCTTCGCCAATTGTCCTATTGCAGCTCCAGCCTCCAGAGCTGTCTTATTGTGGCTCTAGGTAGCCTGGCTTCCTGATAGTGATAACACCTGTTCTCCAGGGCTGAAATGTCTTGTTGTGAATCCAGCCTCCAGAGCTGCCCTATCATGGCTCTACCCCTCCAAACTTGCTTTATCGTGACCCCTCCAGAGCTGTCCTATTGCAGCTCTAAGGATAGCCTGACTTCCCAATAAGTCAAGATATCTCTGCAACTCCACAGCCGTAACACATCCCCCAACATGAGCGATGTCTTTGTCTCTACCCATTCTTCTATGACAGGTAATAGATCCACATCCCTTATATCATTTTCAAGTAATCCCATAGCAATACTTCTTGATATTGGCTGGATTTATCAAAGCTGTTGAAGGGAATTGATCAGCTTTCCATATATATTTCTTCCTTTTTCTGACCCTCTCTTATAGTCTCTCTACACTATTTTTCTCTCGCAAGTCCTTTCTGTAGGATTTAAGTAAGAATACCAGGTGAGTCATGGTATCAGGTTAGAAGTTTAATCTTTGTGACACAGTGGGTGAAAGGAGTCAGAAGAACAAAAAGTACACTGCATTCCAAAGTCTTGTAACTCCTAACCACGGTGATCAGACAGCTGGAAATAATGAAGAAACATGGGAGGGGTGCACTGAGAAGGAGTAGGCAGGGCTTTACCCCTCCCTGGCTCACTGGTGGTAGCAGTGAGGGCAAACAAAACCTCACTGCTGCGGTAAGCTAGGAAACTCTGGCGAAAGGACAATGGCAGTATTGCTGTAGGGATTCCTACCGCCAGTAGCCTTTAAGTTACTAGCCCACTTGGGCATCGTGGCCTCTTTATATTATATATGCCGATGTAACGTATACGTCTGTCCTCTTTTCTGGCTGTGGGATTTGGTTGCTGCTCCCCGTTCCGGCAGAGGATTGGGATCTGTGAGTCTAGCCCGAAATAAATAACCCTCTATTATTCTCAATTCTGAGCTAGTGTGGGATTTCTTTTTTAGTGTCCTTCTTCATCTGGCGCCCCACGTGGATTCAAACTCCACACATACTGGGTGGAAAAACTTAAAGGCCTAAATGGTACACAGCCCAGAAAGTCTCCCACCTCTACACCCCTGATTTGCTTTTCCCTACTAAGTGGCTTTTTGTAAAACCCCTGCCAGAGCAGAGCTAACTGCATGTAGCAACTGGGAAATTTCCCAAGCATGTGCATGCCCCCACCCCCACAGTTGCATTCCCTGCTGTGATCCCTGCCATGTGGTGACTTGCACAACTTCTGGTTTATAGTCCTGGCTCCTGAGTTCCGGGCTTCTTTTTCTGTGTATGAAATTGATTGAATTGCTTTTAATTTGTCAAGCAAAGCATATTTCTCAGTATTTAACCAGCACGAAGGTGGGGAAACCTGAGTGGCTCAAGACCGTTCATGGCACCAGTTTGCACTGCTAGTCGCAATTCTGCAACCATGACAACTGCTGGACAATAAAGATTATTACACCTAAAACAATTTACCAGACATCATATAAGTTAAGTATTTTATTAATTCATAAATCAATAAACTTGAAAGTTATATAATGGCAAACAACGTTATCATGGAAAATTTTAGAAACTTTTTGCTAATAATATGGATTGTATTCTGTAGGCCTTATATGGATGGTGGTACATCCATTTATTGGATATAATATTATGCATAAAATGTTGTCTTGCATATTGAAACTGCTGAATTTATACCCGATGATACAGAATTAACTTCATTATTTATACTGGTTCATGATATAATCTGGAATATGCTTTGTCACATATACATAACACACATCTGATCCAATACGGATCTACCAGGTCCTCTAGCACAAGGTAATGCAGAAATTGATCAATTACTGATTGGAAGTGTGTTGAAGGCCTTAGAACAAACATCATGTCAATAGCAAAGATTTTTAAAAAACAGTTTTCTATTTCATGGCAACAAGCTAAGGAGATTATAAAGTGATGTTTTACTTGCTCTTTGTGTAATCAAACACCTGCCTGCAGAGAGTAACACAAAGGAATGAAATCTGGCAGATGGGTGCATTCCACTTTGCAGAATTTCAAAATTTAAAATATGCATATCACACCATTGACACATTCAGAGTTTCTGTCTCATGTCAAGAGCCATTTGGTATGGGAATAAAATAAAAAATAAGAAAGAATTTAGAAAAATTACTTTAATTTACTTTTCTTCATATCTATTTTTGTCTATATTGTACCTTTCATTGAATATATATGTCTGTGTATCTCTATGTAAATAGTGTTTAAGTTTTCCAAAGTTAAATATGAATTTTCCTGCAGTAATATTTGATGTTTCCAGGAAGAAGATGGGGCCCCACAACAACTCCACCTGGTTTATATGACATCATGATGCTGATAGCGCTACTCTAAGACATGTTTGGGGTACCAGCTGCTCAAGATGGTTCCAACTTGGTTAGCTGAAATGGTGCACTTTTTTTTTTTTTTACAACATTCTGGCCAGAACTCCAGTTGGGAACCTCAGAAAACCCCTACCTAATACTCAGACTATTTGCAAGTATATCACACAGTAGTTTTGGAACCATCATTTTGCTTTCATAGGATCCTGAAGAATAAACATTGCCCCTATGAAAGCTGGAAGTAATTCTAGAAGGCAACGTCCTCTCTCCCAACAAAATTTGTCCTCAAAGTTAGGGACATCATTTAGGAATTGATTATAATTGGTATAGGGTTTGGAGTTGGGGGAAAATTATGTAGGATTAGGGATCTCAAATTGGATGAGATAGTAGATTAATATAAGCTTACTCACACTAATACTAACAGTGAGTAAAAGAGTGAATATATGTGAGCTATAATGTATAGGCAATTTACATATACTCTTGTATATTGATACACACTTAAATTATATTGAATATGTTTCTATTTTCATCTATAATATTTGTATACCGAGGCAAAGTTATTTTGTCTTATTGTATGCACGCATGCTTCTACCTCTGCTTAAGACATTTTGTATATTGATACAAAGAGGATATATTTATCATATCACATTTCTACCTGTGATCAAGATACTTATACACTGTTTACATTTTGAGATCATTGTCCTCATTTGTTGCACAGTTGTTTAAAGATTATTTAGTATATTAATATAAAGGCTCAGTCTTTAAGTTATTTAGGTGTTAAGATTCATAGGTCAATAGTCATCCATGTTTGTCATACTTATAGTTAGACTAATCATGTTCTTTAGATACATAGTGATTGTATTCTGCATTGATAGGTAATCCTCAATCACTTCAAAGAGCTGTAGAATTTGGCATTTAAATAACTTAGGATTCTGTTGAAGTGATACACATTGCTCCTGGCGGCACTGATCTATTCCTGAGAAAATGTTGAGCACCGAAGAAACTCCACTTGGAGCTTGCTTTCTTCTTGCCAAACTTGGCCTTTTGGAAAAAAATTGCCTGTGTATCGACCACTGACAAAATGCACAATGTCCTGACAGGATAAGCAGGATATAAGAAAAAAGACTGCCAAACCTTGCCAAGACAGAATAAGATGGTTTTGAAAAATTTCCTGCCTCTGAAAATGGTCTGTCACTTACTCTAGGCCTTAACCAAAGTTGATTGCTCCAATATTACAAATGAGACTTTGGGTGATTGCCCAGGTAATTAATTGTCTCTGTCATTTATTGCACATTTTGGAAATGGCTTGATTGCACTTTCTGCTTACTCAAGTAATATTATTTCTCTTCTTGGGTCTTTGATGGGGTTGAAGACTAGATAGTTGTAGTTACTTGCCTCTTGTGACTTGGCCAAGTTATTCATATACAAGACTTAAACTCATTAGGATAATAATTGAAACATTTATCACATTTCTTGCTTGATATTGTTTATGTTTATGATGTTGTAATTCTGATATTTGTTCATATTGTACATAACTTTCTTATTTAAACAAAAGGGAGAGGTGTTCTAGGAATTCCTACCACCAATAGCCTTTAAGTTACCCTCCCACCTGTGCGTGGCCTCTTATACTATCTATGCTGATGTAAAGCACAAGTCCGGCCTCTTTTCTAGCTGCAGGATTCAGTTACTGTTGCCCATGCTAGCAGGTGATTGTAATCTGTGAGTCTATCACTAAATAAATAACCTTTTATTATACTCAGTTCTGAGCTAGTGTGGGATTTCTTTTTTAGCGTCCTTCTTCACAGTCTTACCTACAGGACAAGCATTTAGCTTTCACAACTTTGCACACAGTTAGAAGTGTTTGTAATACATTGATTTCTCTCCAGAGAATGACCAGCATTAGAGAAAAGGTTCATTCTGTTCCTTGCTGTATCTCAGAGAAATGTGTCCAAGTGTCGTCATTGGAAGTCTAGTGTTTAAGTGAGAGATAGTATAGGGCCATGAACACCAGGAGTAATCACAGTGCAGGAAGTCTGGGGACAATGTACCATAGCCTCTGGTTAGGAGATGTCCACAGCAAGGCTATAAGTCAGGATGGTGGTGGTGGCAGTGTTGGGGGCTAGACAATGACACAGTAAGACAATTAGGCAACAAGAGGCTCAGCTTGGGCAATGAAGGGGACAGTGATCTGTAGCAAAAGGCTTGGTGAATAGGAGCTGCACCTGTCACTCCAGGATAGCTGTAGCAGAATCTGAGCTTAAGGTTTGGGAACAGATGGTGGCCCAACTTTCAGAGCCATCTGACTTCTCTGAGGCTCACTGCTAATGGGATGGAGAACTCTGATGCTCCAGTTAACTGCCTGTGTTCACAGCCTCCTCTCTTCAGCAATATTTAATGCTGAGAGAAATTTGAAAGCAAGGAGTCTGGCCTCTCAGTTCAGATCCCTATGGTGATTGCTTTTTCTACTCCCACATACCCAGTAAACAGTCTTTATCTAAAACATTGGTCACCCTGGAGGGTACAAACTAGTATGTCTCTGGAACATGAAAGAACCTACCCCATTCACTGCCTCCAAAGCTCAATGTGGTCAGTATGGCTTCTTTTATACATGAAAAATATTCTTAAGATGAAGAATCTGTGGTGATTATCAGAAACTTAACTGCTATTTGCTAAACAAAAGCCTTGTTGCACTTTCTACATAGCATGCAATTCTCTGTTCTATGGTCCCTGGAAGTGAAGCAGTTGGATCTAATCAACTCTGAGTATACTTTGATACCATGTTTGATTTGGCACTGTTGCCACAGCATTTTCCACTCTCAGAGGTACTGGTGACTGAACACTAAAGAGCATACCTATCACTAAAAGTGCTTTCCCCTTCACTAAGAAAAATCGAAAGAGGCATCCATATCCACAGATAGGCAAAACATAACACAGAAATACAAGAAACATGGAAACATGAGAAAATCTGCTGAAGAGAAAGAGAGAGAGAGAGAGAGAAGAAGTGGACAATCCAGAACCAGATAAGAAGGTTTGAAAGAGAGGAAAAGAAGAGCAATGTGAATAGAAATTTAGGGAGGTAATTGGAATTTGTAAAGTCCATTCCTATAAGTATTAGCAGTGGAAACTCTAATAAAACTTATAGCAAAAAGCATCATATAACCATAGACTAGATCAAACAGAATAAAGTATATCAGGGGAGGAATTCAAAGTTGATGCAATATTGCATTTAGACATCAGTAAATAAGAATAAAAAGCATGACCAAAACTTTCAGGAATTGCTGAAATGTAATAAAGAGACCAAACCTAAAAATCCATGGGACAGAAAAAAATGGAAAATGGAAACGAAAGTAATAGAAAATTAAAATCCCTTTAGTAAAAATAAAAGCATTTTCTCCAAATAAAAGTTTTTTAAAAGGAAATCTAATGACAAGTGTTATTTGGAAACAAATAGTGATTCTATGGAAGAACTCCTCCATGACAAGTTAGAATTGAAGTCTGGCTACTGAACAAAGAAACAGGATTCAAATCTGCTAGAGAACAAAACCAACTTAAAAGCAAAGTCATTGGAATATCATGAAACTTCTCATGAAAAATTCCAAAAGCCAGGAAGTAGAAAACAAGAAATGTTATGCTTCAAGTCCTGATAGTAATGATAATTTCCACCCAAGATTTCTATATACATCAAAGTGATCTTCTAAAAGAAAGGGAGAGATAAAGATGCTTCAACATAGTCACAAACCAAAGCAGTATATAGTCACCAAGGCAACACTGTAGATAGGATGTAAAGGAGTCTTATGCAAGAAGATAAAGAAAGTCTTAGTCATGAGAACTCAGAAAAGAATGGAATCCATAAGACGAATTGATGAACAAGAGAGAGCTGGGAAAGAAACAGTCGTGTAAAACTCAGCAAACTAGGAAACCTCTAATATAAATAAGGGGAAAGAAGGGAACACACAGTATTTGAAACAACCAAGAAAATAAGTAACAAAACTACAGGAATTGGAAAATCCCTCTCAAAAAATCCCAATTATAAATGTTTTATTTCACCAACTAAAGAAAGAGTAGCCAGTTGGATTTTTTTTTTAAATATCAGCTTTTTGTTGTCTACAAGAACTACACCTCACTGGAAAAAGAATCACTCTGAATAAAAGTGAAAGCCAGAAAATAAATTTCCCAAGAAAATGGAAGCACAAAACCAGAAAAAGATTTACAGATGATAAAGAAATCTACCAGCCAACATTACTCAGGGTGAAGAAGATCATTACATGTTCATACTCAAGATAATACTCCACTAAGATGATCAACAAGTGCACACATATGCACAGATGCATATAAGTGTGACTTAGAATTAATATTGTGAAAATGGATATGTACTTCAAGTCATATGGAGGTTCAATGAAATTTCCACCAAAATTCCAAAGACATCCTTCACAGGAAAGAAGAAATACCCTAAAATGCATATGGAAACAGGAAACTAGTCAAAGCAATCATAACCAGCAAAGGGGATGATTACACAGTGTTTGATATGAATGTATACTCTAGAATTCTAGCAATAAAACCAGCATGATACTGGCACATATACACACAAAACATAAAGATGAATGAACTAAAATAGAGGACCAGAAATATACCCACATAGATAATACCACCTGACTTCAACAAAGATGCTAGAGAGGTGGCAGGGAGATGGCCAATTGGGCAAGAGTGCTTGCAGCTCGAAGACCTGAGTTCAAATCCCCAGCACTCAATAAAAAGTCTGGCACAGCAATGATTATCTGCAATGTCAGTGCAGATGTGATGTAGATCTTGAGAACTTGTCAAGCCACCCTAGCTGAAAATGGGCAACCTCTGGTCCAATGAAAAACCTGTCTCAAGGCATTAAGGTGGAGAAGATAATGGCAGAAGAAGATACCCCACATGATGCCCTGGCTTCTGAATGTTTACTTACTAGTGTACTCATTCGCAAACAAGCATACATGCAGCATAGATATATACCATACACAACACAGCAATACATGCATACAATAACAACAATAATAACAATAAAATGTATCTTAGAGAAAACAGTGTCTTCAACATATAGTGTTGGTTCCTGATGCAGAAGAATAAAACTCAAAGTCTATTGTGTACCAGAATCAGGTCAAAATAAACCAAAGACTTTGATGTAAGACCCAAAGCTTTGAAACAGTTAGATGAAAACATGAAGGAAATACTGCCAGATATAGGTATAGGCGAGAATTTCTGGAAGTATCTCCAATCCTTTAGAAAATTACAGTGAGAATTCATAAATATGATTGAAAAAAAATTAGCTTCTGCAGAGCAGAGAGAAGAATCAGCTTACAGGATGAGACAATCTGTGCCAACAATGTACCAGAGTAAGGACTGATATGCAGAATATATAAGGAACCGACAAAACTAAATATCAAGAGAACAAATCATCCAATAAATGAGTGACAACATGATTGATTAGAAAGTTCTCAAAAGAAAAAATTCAAATACTGAATCCACAATTCAGAAAAACGTTCAAAATCCTTATCCAAAGGTGGGTGCAAATGAAAACTCTGTTGATACTGCATTCACTCACATCAGAAAAGCTATCATCAAGAAAACAGATGACGGCAAATGTTGGTAAGGACATCCTACACATTGCTGAGAGAAATTTAAACTAGTTAGCCTTTGTTTAAATCAGCATGGAGATCCCTCAAAATACTGAAAATACAAGTGCCATATGGTTCAACTGTCTATTCCTGGGTATATATCCAGAGGATCCCAAGTCAACATTACAGCATGGTTCCCCAGACCCCTGTTTGTTGTTACATTGTTCACTATAACCAAGAACTCCACTTACACAATAGGGTTTTATTCAACCTCAAAGAAGACAGGAATTTTTCTAATAGCTCTCTTTTCCCAGGCACCAACTTTCCCGTATGTTATAATGCTCCTCCCTCATGTGTGACTTTGTTAGGGCTCTTATAAGTAGGCAGTTTTCCCATCCATCATCTCCTAAGTGGTAAGCAGCTTAGTGAAAGCCACGTGTTCCTTAATTTCCAAAAATTTAGCCCAGGTATCATGTCTTCAGAAAGTCTCCCCGATGTATATTTTCTGTCTATATATAGTTCAAACCTAATATTTTGCTCCTAATTAGCTACTTTGCTACAGTTATCTCTTTTTGTAACTTGTTACAGTCGATCTGAGTACCCAAAGGAAACTCTCCTATATCCACTGTGTATTTCTAGTGACTCCCATTTTCTTATTATGCAGTATACATTAATGCCATTTATAATACATGCGTGAGGCAGTTGTTTGGATTAAGGAATGGATGTCACTGGCCAATAAACTTCAGTTTGCTTTCTGCTGCTTTGATGAGCACAATCTGCAAAAGCAACCTGGGGAGGAGTGAGTTTATTTCAATTACAGGTTCCAGTCCATTACCAAGAGAAGCCATGCAGAAACTCAAAGAAGAGAGGAACCTAGAGACAGAAACCGAAGCAGAGATCGTGGAGGAACTGTACGGACTGGCTTACTCAGTTACTGTCCTTATACAGGCCAGGCTCATCTCTCCAGTGATGACACTGCCCACAACAGTTTGCAATCAAGGAGAGAAATCCCACCAATGGGCCCATGGGCCAATTTGATGAAGATGACTCCTTGTCTGAGTCCCTCTTCCCGGATGTGACAAGCTGACAACCAAGATTATATATATCACTATACTCATTTCACTTTACCTAGTTTTAATTCTCTTTTCTAAAACGAAGATAATAGAAATTTAGTAAATAGCCTAAGTCAGCTAACATGCCTAGCATGCAAAATAGTATCTGATATAGCAATTGTCCCCTAAATACAACCATGTTAATTTATGTGCCCCATTAACAGACAGGCAGTGGTGGCACATGCCTTTAATCTCAGCACTCAGAATTAAAGAGGCAGGGGAATCTCTGTGAGTTCAAGGCCAACCTGGTTTACAGAACAAGTTCTAGGATGGCTAGGGCTGTTGCAGAGAGAAACCCTGTCTCAAAAAAAGTAAAACAGACAAACAAACAAACAAAACAAAATAAAACAACAGCTCTAAAGTAGAATAATCCAGTTGGTTACCATCATCAGGAGAGAGAGCCATCCACAAAGTCTATATTTTTCCCCTTGCCACTATAGTTAGTTATAATAGTGAGGAAATTAGCCTTGAGGTAGCTCATTTTCTCAATAAATGAGCTTCAAGGATCATGCTGGCTCTATTACTATTTTTTAATTACAAAGCCATTTCACTCATTTTCTCATTCAGAAAATAGAATGGAACATCTCATAGCACATACACTGTCCAAGGAAACTGCTATCATCACACAATGAAGTGTTCCACTTTGTCAGATCACTAGGACACACAGAAACCAAGTCTTCAGGCAAGTGTATCTACAGAACAATGGGAATTTACTACTTGTTCTGGTAATGAAGACCTCAGAAACACCTCATGCTGAAATACCTTGATTTTTTTTTGCAAAGCATTATAATTTCTTGGCATGTTGTTATTGTTTTAGCAATAGCCATATGTTCTCGCCCTCTGGGAGGGAACACCTGCTACTCCTAAAAGAGTTTGTCACAAACGCACTATTTATACACAGATATTAAACAATAGCGTGGAGTTCTTTTCAGTTTGTGAGTCAGCTAAACCCAACGTTGAAAGAAAAAAAAAGATGAGTCACTCATGCATTAGCTCTTTAATTAATTCAACAACTATCTACTTTCTGGCTTTTTGTTGTGAAAGACATTGTCCTGGACTCCAGTTCAAAGATGATAAGTCAACATGGGTTTTGACATGCGTGTGCTCCAGATAGTTAGACACCTATAAGTAAGAGGGAGGCAATCAAATGACTATGTTTTAGGATTGTGATAAGCAATTGTGATAATCACAAACATAGACTTACTTTTGCAGGAATGTATTGGGAAAGCTCTAGTCTAGTAATTATAGAAGTGATATTTGATGAGGTGGTAGAGTCAGTGGAGAACTAGTGAAATGTAAAAATCATGCACGCACTAAAGCAGTTGAGTGTATTCTTGATTGGGGGATACAAAAACCTTGCTTCCTGGAACGACTGAAAGATGGCCAGTGTGGCAGACTGAGGTAAACACGAAAATGAGAGGCCCAGATAAGTTTGGCCTAGCCAGGCCTGATTTCATAAGGCCATGTCTGCCATGATGAAGGGTTTGGGTGACTCTGGAATGACTGTGCACAGCCCCTCATTCTCCCTGAGACAGTCTGCTCTAGATAATTGCTGTCATCATTATCTGTCGAGCACACCTGTGCACTCTATTCCTCTTGCCCAGTATGGAAATGGTATTGAATTAGAATGTCTGCTCAGAGACCTGCACGCAATACAGTTCTGTGCGATTCTGAAACCCTGCTGGGTCTCATGCACTGTAAAATTAGAAAGAGATTTTGATGTAAGAAATAAATGAAATACTATGTGTGAAAACCCCTAACACTGTGCCTGAGTGAAGGCAGCTGCTTCGTGAATGTTAGTTTCCCTATAGCTACCTACTGCAAAGTTTCTATTCATCCTTTCCCAAACTGTTTGCTTCTTTAAGCACTGAACTTCAAATTCAAGGCCTTGTGCATGCTAGGCAAGTACTCTAGGCAAGGGAGGAGCCTCATGCTCAGCCCTTCACTGCTGTTCTCTATTTCAAAACAATTTTTTTTTGTTTTGTACCACTCCTATGGCTTTATCTAATAATACACTGTAGATTCATTCTTTGTGTATCTATAGTCTGACTATCATAGTAACCATTAGGTTAGGGAAGAAACTGCCCCCAAGCTTTCTTGTGATAGGTACAATTGAGAACAGAGATGTAATAAGTAACTGTGTAGTGATTTCTCTATCATAATCCAAAAGCAGGAGAATTTTTTACCGGCAAAGCCAGGCGACAAGTAGAAAATAAGAGTGAGTCTCATGATTACAGGGAAGTTATGAAAAACCTTCTTAGGGAGTATAGGCTTCAAAGAACACCATTACAAAGATACATGACTACCCATGCCTTTACCTGTAATATTAAATAGTGTGGCAATATCAAAGTTGGATGTTGGCTGAGTTTTCTGTCCCCCCTAGTCCTGAAGTCATTCAGTTCCAAAGAACCACACAAAGGTCTACATTAATTATAAACTGGCTGGTCAGTTTATAATTATCTCAGGCTTCTTATTAACTCTTAATTGTCCATTAACCCATTATTCTTGTCTGTGCTAGCCACGTGGCTCAGTTCCTTATATCACAGAGGCCCTTTCATCTTGCTTCCTCTGTGGCTGGGTGACAACTGCAGATTGTGTTTTTCCTCTTCCCAGAATTCTCCTGTGCTCATTGCCCTGCCTATACTTCCTGCCTGGCTACTGGCCAATCAGCATTTTATTAAAAATAATACAAGTGACAGGATAAAAGACCATTGTCCCACAGCACTTGTGTGTTCAATGTGTGGTGGCACACACCTTTAATCCCAGCACTTGGGAGACAGAGGCAGGCAGATCTCTGTGAGTTCAAGGACAACCTGGTCTACAGAGTGAGTGCCAGAAGAGCCAAAGACATACAGAGAAGCCTAGTCTCAAACACCAAAAAATAAAAATAAAAATGAAAAAAAAAATCAAGTTTAAAATAAAGCCACATAAAGATGGAAAATACACAGGGAGTCTGGATACTGTATATTATTGTATTGTCTTTTAATTGTTTGATGGCTGAGGAAGGAGCAATAACTGTTAAAAGACATTTAATTATCAATGCTGCTAGATTAATCCAAGATAGGTATTTTGGAAATGCCTTGACTTCAAAATTGAAGTCAAAAGATGTTACTTTGGAGAAGATATTTTGTTTTTGTTTCTACAGGAAAGAGAGGCTGTGGACTCGGTTTGGGTTAAGAAAACTCAGGTTTGACCAAAGAAGATCCCCCGAGAAATCTCCATTAGGAGCAGATGGCCCAGATGTCTGAGTTCTACATCCAAAACAGCTTCAAGACTGCTGCCTGAGATGATCAAACCTCACAGGATACTCCAGCAAAGACTTGATCATAATTCAAAATTTTCTATAGGTACCCATAAGATTATCAGCACCTCTAATCAGCAGGAAGTATCCTGAAAAACTATGACCACATTCTTCCCAAAAATGGATTATGGATGTTTGCCTTTGTTTAGAATATTGGTTACAAGTTGTTATGGATAATAGTCAAGAGAAAAGCTAAATAAAGTATATTATATTCAGAGTTCCTGTTTTTTTTTTATAAAGGGCAGGGTGTACTGTGGGACAATGGTCTTTTAGCCTGTCACTTGATTGACCAGCAGGAAGTAGAGGTGGAGCGAGAAGCACAGGAGGATTCTGGGAAGAGGAAAAACACAGTCTGCAGTTGTCACCCAGCCACAGAAGAAGCAAGATGAGAATGCCTCCCTGATATAAGGTACTAAGCCATGTGGCTAGAACAGACAAGAATAATGGATTAATGGAAGATGTAAAAAAAAAGAGTTAATTGATGGAGGAAGGTCATCTGTCTATGTGTTACTCTGATTGGTTAATAAAGAAACCACCTTGGCTTTTTGATAGGGCAGGATTTAGATAGGTGGAGTAGACAGAACAGAATGCTGGGAGAAAGAAAGCTGATGTGGGAGTGTCATATATCAATCTGTTGATTTCATTGGTTAAGCAATAAAGAAACTGCTTGGCCCTCATAGGTTAAAACATAGGTGGGGGGAGGAAAAAGAACAGAATGCTGGGAGGGAGAGGAAGGGAGCTCAGAGGCCATGCTCCCCTCTCCTGGGCAGACTCGATAGCTCTGCTCTCTGAGGCACATGTGATGAAGCTCCAACCCAGGATGGACATAGGCTAGAATCTTCCCGGTGAGCGCACCTAGCGGTGCTACACAGATGATTAGAAATGGGCTAAATTAATATGTGAGAATTAGCCTAGAAAAGGCTAGATAGAAATGGGCCAAGCAGTGTTTAAATGAATACAGTTTGTGTGTTGTTATTTCGGGGCATAAGCTAGCCAGGCGGCGGGGGTGCTGGGGACACAGCCCCGCCGCATCATATTACTACAGAAAGCATAGTTGGTCAGATGCCATAGAGCCAGCCACCAGGTCAGAATCTTTCCAGGAAATCATTCGTGGTACTACACACACTAATAGAAATGGGTTAATCAAGATGTGAGAGTTAGTCAGTAAGAGGCTAGAGCTAATGGGCCAAGCAGTGTTTAGATGAATACAATTTGTATGTTGTTATTTCTGGGGCTAACCTAGTTGTGCGTGATCTGGGCGGGATGAAAAGCAGGCCTGCCCGCAACTTCTTTCACTACAGTTAATGAGAAGTCTGAGCTAATAGGCCAACCAGTTTATAAATAATGTAGTCCTCTGTGTATTTCTTTGGGACTGTATGGCTACGGGACAAGGTGGAACAGAAAACTCAGTCAACAATTGTTAAGTTAAATCAGTTATTTAAATTCCTCATTAATTTAGTCCATATCTATTTGACATTTTCTGTTTATAATGTCATGCCTTGAGCTAGAAAGTAGTAAAAATATTTTATAATGAATGAGAATGAATTTTCACAGACCAATATTATTATATTAGTTCATGTGGTTATATTTACATACAATTAGAAGGAAGTAAGCTGAGGTGCAGATTTATTATATTATTCCTTGTTGACTATCATGAAATTTAAATTAGTAAATTATTGAATACATTGGTTTCTTATACCATGTACTAAATTAAGCAGTAAGAATTCTAACTGGCAAATATTGTGAGATTTGAGATTTTATAAATATGATAAATAGCACTTCCAAGACTTTTCCTTGGATATTCCTTTTGTAGGCACAGTTCTGAATGTCTTAATGGATTTTGATAAGATCTATGAACGTAATTTATTAAATACAAATACTTAATTCTCAAGTTAGAATACAGTTTAAATAGCCATTCCGAAGCTGTGGAGCTTCACTTTGGGTTTTTATAGTTTTATTATCAAATACACTTTATGTACTTGTACTTAGAAAATCATGTTTCAAATATGTCTGTCTTTTTGTTTAATACTATCTCAAGATTTTTCAATGCAAATACTTTAAAAAAATAGAGTAACTTATACAGTGAGATAATTTCTTGCATGTTTCCACTGACCGTTTTGGAGGAGTATCTCTTAAACCTTCCTATGAATATTTCACTTTCCAAAGAGAAAAATTTTTATATGTAATAATCACTTGATTCAGGGAACCTTTAATAATAATTTTATTAAAGAAAGAAATATACCAAAGACCTTCATTATGCAGTCATGGCATTTTTCCCAAGTATCAAATTTATCTTCAAGCCTGTGGTCCAAGTTCCAAAACATTGTCTGTAATTAGATGTAATTACATGTCATATCAATCAAAATGTAGCATTTTGAGGGACAACTTTTCTTTTATTCTTCCTCAAACTTATATACATTTTTCCCACTTATCTTTTCAGACCTTCTCTTACTATTTCTACCAAGAAATAGTCTTTAAATTATATCCTTATCTCAAACTGTCTAGGGACCAAATCCCATGAGAACCTATAACTAACTGTGCTAACAGGAAGCACGATGCTATTAAAATTTTTCCAGAGGAATGAATCTTTTAACTTCCAACCTTAAAGCTCTACTTAACAGGTACCTGAAGTCAACCTGAAAACCTCATTCTGAAGCTCTTCCCTGCTTTTGTATTTGCTAGGGGTCTTGGAGTGCCTGATATATAATATATATATTCTTTTCTTTGCAGTACCTTGAAGCAACCAGAATAACAGAATTGATAGTTTCTTATAGATTTTATAGATATCAAAGGTACACTTGTTAACCTCCTTTTATTTTCTCTAGAATTAATTTAAAATTAGAAAATGTGTTAATTTACACAATGGAGTAATACTCAGTGGTAAAAACAAAACAAAACAAAAAAACAAGGGACATCATGAAATTTGCAGGCAAATGGATAGAACTAGAAAAAATCATCCTGAATGAGATAAACCAGACCCAGAAAGACAAACATGGTATGTACTGACCCAAAAATAGATATTAACTGTAAAATAAATGATAACCAGGCTACAATCTACAGCCCCAGAGAAGCTAGGTAACAAGCAGAGCCCAAAGAGAGACACATAGATTTTCCTGGAAAGGGGAAATAGAAAGAATTTCCTGGGTAAATTGTGGATGAGGGGAAATGGGGGGATGGGAACATGAGGGATTGGATTGGTGGGTTGGAGCAAAATAGATGGGGAGAGTAATGAAAGAGATTATTTTGATGGGGTAGAGTATTTTGAGGCTAGGGAGAAACCTGGTGCCAGGAAAATCCCAGGAATCCACAAGGATGCTCCCAGTTAAGACTCCTAGCAATAGTGTGCCTAGCAATAGGGTGCCTGAACTGTCCTTCTCCTGTAATCAGATTGGTGACTATCCTAATTGTAACCAGAGAGCATTCATCCAGTAACTGATGGAAGCAGATATAGAGATCCATAGCCAAGTGCTGGGCTGAGCTCTGGGAGTTCTGTTGAAGAGAGGAAGGAGGAATTGTATGTGCCAGGAGGTCAAGGTCATGATAGTGGAACCCACAAAGACAGCTGACTTAAGTTCGCGGGAGCTCACAGACTCTGGACTGATAGCTAGTATGTCTTTAAAGGACTCACCTAGGCCCTCTGTATGTGTGTGACAGCTGTGTAGCTAAAACTGTTTGTGGAGCTCCGAGAAGTGGGATCAGGACCTGTCCCTGGTACTTGATCTGGGTTTGGGGAACCATTCCCCATGCTAGGTTGCTTTGCCCCGCATTGATGCAGGGGTGGAAGGGAAGCTTGTTCTGCATCAACTTGATGTGCCATGCTTTGTGGACTCCCGTGGGAGGACTGCCCTCTTCTGAAGGGAGACACAGACAGAGGAGGAGTGGATGGGGGTGCATAGGTGGAATGTTCAGGGAGGGAACAGGAGGAAAGGAGAGAGGGAACACTGTAGTGGGTATGTAAAATTAATGAAAAAAATTAATAAAAAATAAGATAAAAACTTGTAGTTTCTGGACAATGGGTGGGGTCTAAGGTTTAAGCAGAGGTCCACTGTGAGAGGTGTCTTGGAGAATTGTTTCTAATTCATGGTTTTAGAAAACCTAATTATCATTCTCTACCTTTTCTGCTACAGTTCTTGCCTCTCATTTTTGATATTGCATTTCTTGCCATATAACTTATTTGATACTTCTTGAATATATTGATAGATACCGTAATTGTTATCTTGCTTATTGGTTAACATGGCCTCTAATTTGCAAGCCCACCTATATACCTCCTCTCCCCTTTCACTAAGTTGTCCTTAGTTTTACTGAGCAGAGCCAATTTGGTGGTTTCCCAGTTTCACCGGAAAGGATGCACAGATATTCTGTTGTCATGGAAACAAGGCAATTGCTCAGAGTATTCATACTGCATGGGTAACACTGAACTAACTGCAATCAAGTTTCTCATTTATTACAAAACATTTACAGGGAGAATATGATACAGTTCATGATGTTAAAGTGGTTGCCACATTTCAAGGAGTTAAGTAAAGTTTTCTGATTAGAATGAATGTTAAATGGGATGGAAATCGCTAACTACCTGGAACATGGAACAGATGGTAGACACAAGCATTGACCTGGGAGAGTGTGCTAGTGCCCCACACCTTCTGGTCTTGGCTGTTTGTGATGGCACACTTGTGTAGCCAGTGTCATTCATCTTGCCTTGCATAATAACAAACTGGCAAAGCACATGTTGTCTTACAGTTTGGATATCAATGTTACTTTCCTTCTTTTGAATAAAATGACCTAATTATCTTTTTCTGATTTAACTTCCTTTGTTCTTGCCAAATTTCTCCATATACTTTTTTTTTTTTGTGGTTTTTCGAGACAGGGTTTCTCTGAAGCTTTGTAGCCTGTCCTGGAACTCGCTCTGTAGACCAGGCTGGTCTCGAACTCACAGAGATCCGCCTGCTTCTGCCTCTCGAGTCCTGGGATTAAAGGCGTGCGCCACCATCGCCCGGCTTCTCCATATACTTATTATGTTAACTTATTATGTTAACTTATTATGTTAACTTTTCTTCAAAAAAGGAAAATAAACTATTCCTCTTTTGTCCTACGACATAACAGATTTCCCAACACATTTCCATTACAGTCTATAAAACACTATTTTGTGTGCAATAAATTTTTCCTAAAGTACTTCCTGATAAGACACTGCTTTTCTGATTCCACTCTTATTCATAAGGACAGTCTAGATTACTGTTCCTAATGTCTTGTCCTCAGCTGGCAAGTGTCTTCCTCCATACTATATCTTCTGGCATAAAGAAAATTTTTCTAATTCTAGGACAGCTCTATCCTTATTTTCAGTTTTGCGAAAGGTTCTTATTTACTTTTCAAAATCATACATGCCTTCTCACCCAGTTTTTACTCATAGTTGGTGAGCTGCTCAACTTTCCATTGCTGTAACAAAGTGCATGAAGGAAATAACACCAAAGGAAGGGCATGTTCTGAGGTTCCAGTACACGCCTGTTTACACACATTTCAGTGGACCTGTTGTGATGCTGAGCATCAAAGTGGGGCTAATGTGCCTTATTTCACAGCAGCTTGGAAACAAGAGTGAGGAAGAGGAACCGTGGTCTAATAGCCTCTACCAGGCTACAAGTACAAAGACCAAACTTCCTCCCATTAGACTCTAACTTTTAAAGATTTCACAGCTTCCAAAAGTATTGTGGGACAGAGAGTAAGCCTTGAACTAATGGGCATTTGGGAAAACTTTTGAGTCAAACTGTAGCACCTCTTTGACATTAAGACTCTAGCAACAGAACTGAAGTTTCCAGTTGCACTTCATCACCTGATCTCCCTCCATTCAGTGACTCTAATTTGCCTCTTAGTCTGAAGGGGAATGCACCAGATGAAGGGAAATGCAAATAAAGTAATCACATACTAGCCCTGAACAGGGTACACTACTCCTAAATTCCCAAATGTTGTTTATAAATGTTTGTTTACATTTAAAGGGGGATATGATATAAAAATGAATACTTTGCATTGGTATGGATATTGGTTTAAATGATACAAATTTGAGGTCAATTTTGTTATATGTTTATTTCTGTTCTTGTTTAAGGTATTGTTTTTGTGCAGCTCATTTAAAAATGCAATGCAAAATTAGAAAATATAGGTTAATAGATAATCATCTATAATAGCCAAGCTTACAGTCATATTAGTTAGGTTTTCTAAAAATATAGAAATATATTTCAGTTAGATAGCTATTCTTCAAACCTTTCAAAGAACATCAGAATATTGAATTTGAAATGTTTTAAAAACTTAGGATTTTTCATCACAGTGAGACACATCTGTTCCTGACAGCATCAACGTATTTCAAGAGTATGATGGGCATCTTGAACCAGCTGAGCACCAAGCAATCAAAACATAAGAGGCTCCTTATGGAGCTTGCTAGCCATTTGGGCAAGAAACCACTCATGCCTAGATTGCTTGATGGTATGCTGTATGAACTGAACATACGAGGCCTACAAAAAAATGACTGCTAAAGTTGATTAAAGAAGGTGAGGCAGTCCTTCAGGGTTCCTGCTTCATGAAAGAGTCTGCCAGACATTCTGCCAGAACACACAAAAAAAGTAACTGGTAAACTGGAAATACAGGTGGAACTGTCTTTAAAAATTCCTACTTCATGGAAAAGTCTGCTGTATACTATGGGCATGTAGGCTAAAGATTGGATACCCCAATGATACAAAAAAACTTTGGGTGACTATTCAGCCAGCGAGATGTCCCTGTCAATTCTAGAGTTTTGGAAGTTGCACTTCCTATTTACTTAGGCAAAATTAAATTCTTTCAGATCTGGTCTTTGATAGAGTTAAAAATAGTTATAATTATAAATATCCTTAGTTTTAATAAAAGATAAAGTAGATATAAATATTATAACTGTAATTCTTGCTTGATAGCTGTTTTGTTGTATTTAATCTTGCTATGTTAGAGTTAAAACCTTTCTTTTTATTTAGACAGAAAAGGGGAGGTGAAGTGGGATTCCCCTCTGTATGCTGTAAATACCATTGGTTAATAAATAAAGTAGCTTTGGACCTATTGCAGTGCAGAATAGGGAAAGGCAGGAAATCCAAACAGATAGAGGAAGAGAGAGTAGGCAGAGTCAGAAAGACACCATGTAGCCGAGGGAGGAGACAGACGCTGGTACAGGTAAACCATGAGTCTTGTGATAAAATATAAAATAATAAAAATGGGTTAATTTTAGATGTAAGAGCTAGATAAAAATACTCTCAAGCTACTGGCCATACAGTATTAGAAATAATATAGTTTCTGTGTGATTATTTCAAGTCTGGGCAGCCAAGATCAAATTAACAGCCTCTACCAACATATGTTGTTGAGGAAATATGATCTCTTAGTTACTTTTTCAGTGCTATGGCAAATAAATTGGGGAAGTGACTTGAAGGAGAAATAATTTGTCTGAGACTCACATTTGGAGGGTCTTAAGTCTAGTTGACAATGTGTTTTATTTTTTGTTTTTTTTAGGTCTGTGACAAATCTGAAACAGAGGAGGAGAATGAGAACAAGAAGGAGAAGGAGGAGGGGGGAGGAGGAGGAGGAAGAAGAAAAGAAGAAGAAGAAGAAGAAGAAGAAGAAGAAGAAGAAGAAGAAGAAGAAGAAAAGAAGAAGAAGAGTATGCTGGAGAAAAACTGCTAGCTTCAGCTTCATTACAAAGACTGGGAACAGAGAGAGAAAGACAAGGAGCAAAACATGCCCTTGAAAGTACCCTCCCCAGCCTCTACCCTGGGATCTAGGTTCCTCTTACCCGGCTTTTTCTCCAATAGCCCTTTCAGTATGAACTCATCAGTGGATCAATTCATTGATAAAAAGTACTTCCATTATTCAGTGATCTCTCAGTAGTATAACCAGCTGAGCACCAAGTCGTCGAAAGATAAG
>NC_022030.1:14684791-14697035 GCF_000317375.1 Microtus ochrogaster
TTCTGTTTACTCCACCCACCTATGTTGTAACCTATGAGGGCCAAGCAGTTTCTTTATTGCTTAACCAATGAAATCAACAGATTGATATATGACACTCCCACATCAAAAGTCATAATACCTGCTCTGGCCACACTGTCTCAGAACTTTCAAACTACCCATTCATTCTATAATCCCTGTCCTCTCCACATTTTATTGATGTTAGTCCTCTCTCTTTAGTCATCTGTGCTTCTCTGGAAAACTTGAATTCCATGAGGATGAAACTATTTCTTGCTTAAAGTTATTTGCATATAGTCTATGAGATAACAGCCAACTTTGATAAATATTTACTGAACATGACAGTTGGTAGATTAAGTTTATGCAGTTTTGTTATATTGTTCAGAGTGCAGTTTTGGCTGTGCACTGAAAGCAGATCTCGTGTAGGGGGTCATCAAAGCCCTTCACTACTGTCACTGCCACATCTAAAATGATGTTAGTTAGACAAGGACCAAGAGTGGTTAATAAAGAGTGGCTATGCCACTCAACCTGATTTAGGGATTTGTTTGTGTTCTTATTTGCATATCTTCTTTCTGGTGTCAAATTTGATTGCCTTCCATGATTGGTATAGTATCACTCACCATGTTTTCCAAATGCTTAGTCATTCCTTTATTGTGGAGATAATTGAATGGTTATTTTGTTTCTTGATTTTGAAGGCCACAGGATGTAGCCAAATCATGACACCTTTATTTCTTCCTTAGATGGTAACAGAGCCTGATTTCAGCTCTGTGAAAAATAAACAAAAACTAAAATGTATACAGGAATAAGAATTTTCAGTGGGATCTAATAGTAATCTATTTCTCTTGGAATGTGAGCTGGACCCAAACAATCAATTAGCACTTGGCCTGTCAAAACTCAGAGGACAGAGGTTACTAGATATGCCATCATAATTTTATTTGTCTTCAGGATTTCAACAAGTGAGGTGAAATTTTGCCTCTGGTCTCTGAATCATTGATAGGTAATTTCTGGACCTCCCACTGAAAGCTGTTGGCTAATTTTCTGCAGTAAATTTTCGAAGTGATTGTCACAGTCTGTAGTAATAAATGTCTTTTCCTTCCATATGCTCTCATGCCTGAGTGGAGAGAGAGGACAGTCAGGGTGTAGTTTTGTCTTTGAGATGCAGCTGTGTCTGCATTCTTTTTATGGAAAGTAATAGCTTTCTCCAGAGATTTTGCTGAAAATTTCATTGCTCCTCCCAAAGAGCAGGCATTCAATAAATATTCAGTGGGTTGTACTCTATTTTATGCTGTCTGCTGATAACCTAGCCATCCACATGGTTTGTGAAACAGAGTGGAAGAGATGATGAAGATGGAAAGAGTCCAGTGTGATTCTGTACACTTGTACACTGGTAGTCATAGTTAGATATTGTAGGAGGTCACTTGTTTGTTTCCTGGCCACACAGACTCCCAAAATAATCACACAGAAATTATATATTTGCAATACTGTTTAGCCAATAGCTTAAATCTCTTTCTGAATAACTCATATTTTAAATTAACCCATCTCCATTAATCTGTGTATTGCCATGAGGCTGTGGCTTACCGAGTAAAGGTCCAGCATCTGTCTCTGGTGGGACTACATGACTTCTCTCTAGTCTGCCTTCTTTCTCCAAGCATTCAGTTTAGTTTTCCCTGCCTCCCTCTGTTCTGCCCTGCTATAGGCCCATAGCAGTTTCTTTATTAACCAATGGTTTTTACAGCATGCAGAGGGGAATCCCACATCACTTCCCCTTTTCTGTTTAAATAAAAAGGAAGGTTTTAACTTTGACATAGCAAGATTACATATTCAAAGCAAGTATCAAACAAAAATTATAGTATCAATATTTATATCTACTTTATCTTTTATCATCACTAAGGAAAACCATAAGTATCCTTCAATTCCATCAAAGACTTCAGAAGGATATAATATTACCTCAGTAAACAGAAAGTACATTATAAGCAACTTCCAAAACTCTAGAATTGACAGAGACATCTTACTGCCTGTATGGTTACCCAATACAAAAGACTGTACTAACCTGCCTTGACAATATTTGGCAATCATTTTTGCTTATATCCTATTTGTCCAGTTTGGATATCATGCATATTGCCAGTAGGCAAGACAAGGAGAGTTCATTGCTCAAATTCCAGTTTTTCCAAGGAGAAAACAAGCTCCATGTGGAGTGTCTTTGGTGCCCAGCAATCTCTCAGGAAGAAATCAGTGCTGTTGGAGAAGTTGCTTGTTTGTTCCTGGCTGCCCGGCTAGCTTAGACCTGAAATAGTCTCACAGAAACCATATTATTTAAATCACTGCTTGGCTCATTAGCTCTAGCTTCTTAATGGCTAACTCTTACATATTAATTTAACCCATTTTTAGTAATCTGTGTATTGCCACGTGGCTGTGGCTTACAGGCTAAAGTCCCCAGCATCTGTCTCTGGTGGTTCCAAGGCTTCTCCCTGACTCTGCTCTTCCTTCTCCCAGCATATAGTCTAGCTTTCCCCACCTAATTCTGCTCTTTCCTGCCATAGGCTGAAAACAGTTCTTTATTTGTTAACCAATAAAAACAACACACAGAAAGAAGGACCTCCCACACCACAGTGCTGCCAGGAGCAATCGTGTCTCATGTCAACAGTATTCTGAGCTATTTAAATTCCATATTCTATAGTTCTTTAAGGTGTTTGAGGATTACCTGTCTATGCAGAATACAATACCCGTGTATCTGGAGAACCTGACTATCCTAAATATAAGTATGACAAATATGAGTGATTTGGACCTGTAATTCTTCATACCTATATAGCTTAAAGACTAAGGCTTCACATTATAAAAATAATCCTTAAGCAGATGTGCAGCAAATGAGAACAATGATCATGAAATGCAAACAACATATGTATATATACATATAAAATGTATCTTGATAGGTAGAAATATATAGTGTGATATGATAAATATATCCTAAAATTGCATCAATATACAAAATATCTTAGGCAGAGGTAGAAACATACAATATTACAAAATAACTTTGTATATGTGCATAAATATTGTAAACAAAAATGAGCACACTCAGTATAACAAATATAGTTTGAATTTGTATCAAAATACAAGTTATATTATGAACACAATGTTAATTTCTCATATGTATCAATATACAAGAATCTATACCAATGTTCATGTTCCACACTGAGCACCAAAATGTAGTCATCATTAACAAGGTCCATGCTTGCTTGGAATAAAGGGTATCAAGTATTTATTTGGGGAAAAACTTGCAATAAGGGTAGAGAGTCATGCTCCTCTGTGGGCACTCGAAGCTGAGAACAGAACTCTCACCGCCATCCAAGAGAGCTAGCATGCTCTTTGTCTGCGCTCATCATTCCACATGTTGTACCTCAGGCCATGCCCTAATGGACTGGTACCCAAAAGGCTATTGGCTGAATGAATTCCCACAATGAGATTCCACAGGTCAGAGTGTTCTCTCAAGGGACAGGAGAGACTCTGGTTTCCTCTCCCATTCAAGGCATAAGAAAGTGCTGTAAAATAGAGCCAAGTTTTCCTCATCTTGTCAAGTAAGTCCAAGGCCTGCCAGACTTCAGTTCCCACAACCCAAATGTAGTTTAACAGATTAGGATAAATACAACATAACAGATATAATATCCAAACTTATTTTAATACTGCGGTTTCCAAGGCAGTGGTTTGGCGAGAAGACAGACTGTGTTCTGTGTCAGCCTAAGACTGATGAAAACCTTGACACAGGTCTTAATTTCCATGTCATTTGAATTGCAAAATAAAAACAGAGAGTGCTTGAAAAGAAGTTCTTGATGTCTTTCATTATCACATTGTAGGAGCTCATGGAGGAAGTCAGTCATTCAAGCAAAAGTTTCACCCACTAAGGGGCTAAGATGCCAGTTTTAAGAATAGCTGGTCTTCACATGCAATGCATCAGGTTTGCCAGTTGCCTGAGTTGAAGCCCAGAGGAGCCTTTTTGTTGTAATTTTCAACCTTTTTTCTTGATCTGAACTCCTCAAAATCTAAGTCAGGGAAAGAAATTTCTCTCCTACCCAGGAAGCCATTTACTCTAAGTTTGTCTTTTATGACATTATACTTACAGCTTGAAGGAGAGTATAAAAGATATATCTATAGGTATTAACCTACAACTGACTTAAGAGAAATCCTTTAAGCGTATATCTTTAATTAAAAACCTTAATACTTAATTTATTGTATAATTCAAATTTTAAGTTCAATTGATCTAAAGTGAATATCATTTGAAGTTTTTCACATTTTTAGAAGGAATGGCACTCTGTAAATGCTATAACAAAAAAAACTAAGCTCTATTTAAAGATAAAAACAAATCATGAATTTCTCCAACACTTTTCTGTCATTTATATTTTAAGAGGAAAAAATGCTAATTCCCAAGGTGAGTCTGAATCATGCTTTACTTCAGAAAGACAAAACTGTATACTGTATTTTTCTACACTAGCATCTCCCTAGAGTGAACATGTATTTTCTTACTATGTACCCTCTATTTCATTTCAAATGGAGAGAACTTAAATATAGCATCTTTGGGGAGCATTCACTCTTGGGAAATGTATAAAACATGCATAGTTTATGACAAATAAGAAAATAAATCCAATGCCAATGTAAGTCAACATTTTAGGCACAGAGAAAATGGATACAAATGATTTAAATAATGTAAAACCATGTCTTTGGCATGTGATCAGATTTATATTTTTCAAAGTTTGGGGTACTTTAGTGTAGTCTCTAGGTGACTTATGTTATAATTGCCGTCAGTGGATAGCTCAGCTTGTGATGCTATCAACATACATGTAGTGATACTCACTACATATTACTGAACTATTATGGATCATAGACATCAAAAATGGTCAGAATAGCTTGTATGATGTTACAAAATATTTTTACAGTGTAAACATACATGATCATTTAGTGATCAATGGTTGAAACTAAAATGACAATGGATTACCATAAATTTTATATGTCTGCTTTTACTTGATATATGTAAATCTCATCTATCAACATTAGTTATCTAATACTCCACCTATCGTTCTGATTTTTAAAACTTTCATTTCAATTTTCTCCACATAAAGACAGTAATTCATACCTAACTAAGCCATAATGCAGGGCTTTCAAATCCTCCACCTTAATAACATTTTTCTTGAATCATTCTGAAGATCTTTCTCTCCAGGAGTCAGGGTGTAATCTTATTCTTCTACAGCCCATGAGACCTTGGACATCTCCACTTAGCTTTGGGACTCATGCTAGCTCCGCCCCCAGGCTCTTAGGCTTCTGGTTTAGACTTGGAGCCTCACTGTTGAACTCTCTTTTCTGGGACTTCCAAAGCTGGACACAGCCACACTGTGAGTATTCCAGGGTCTCCAATGTGTAGAAAGTCTTCAGAACCACAGGAGCCAATTTCCTCAGGTCTATTTTTTCTCCAGAAACTATAGTTTTCATCAAACTTGCTATAAGTAAGTTAGAGTGGAGAATATGACACATTTTTGAGGTCATAGGAGGATAAAAATAGGGAAAAGACTGTCTTCAAACAGGTCCACCTCATCATGTGCTTCAGAAGCCAAATCCCTCCATAAGTTAAGCACACAGCCTTCTTTTCAGATTGGCAAAGATACAAATTTTGCTCTCGAGGGCAACTCACCAAAATGCCTTCTGTCTTCATACTCTATTGTCACAGTCACCAAATGGATTGAGAATTCCTTATGTGTTCCAATTTTGTTAATTCATTAAAGAAGAATAAAATAATTATTGGGTTCCCAGTTTTGAAAGAGGAGATAGGTAGAAATGAAAAACTATGCCTCAAGCATATAAAGCATATAAATATATCTTTATAGGCATTTTTCATTCAAGAACTTGTGACTCAGCAAGCTTCCATGAAAAGATATAATTTTAAGTGTCAAATTATATTACAACTAATTTATTAAGACGTATGGCCTTAATCTACAAGAGGAGTTTTATGGGCACCTAACCATTTCCTTAGAACATTAATGAGAAGGTAAAACTTGGAGAAAGAAATGGCTTCGCATAAAAAGAGAAATTAGAGGTAAGAAAATGTTAAATTAACTCTGACACTAAAGTAACGTGGTGTTTATATTACATAACAAAATTTGGAAACATACAAGCACATTTATTTAACTCAGATACTCATAATAAATATTCATCACCAACTTAGATCATTTTACTAGATCATTTTACTATCTAGACACCAAATATCCACTTGATAGCATTTTTTTAAATTATGACATTTAAATAAAAAGCTGTTTATTCCTGTCCAATATTCTCTTTAACTTGGTATTTTATAACATCAAAGAAAATTGCTGTTGTTTAATATTAATAAAATATGCACAGTTCTAGTCATTGCAGTATTTTAGAATGTTCTCAGATGCTGAAGTAACAAGTGTGTAATGTATTTAACAAGTGACACACACACAACAAATTTTCAGTAAAGCCTGTAACATGAGTTAAATCACATGTTTTCTGTTCTGTGGCATTATTTTATAGGAGCATTTGCAAGTCTGTGAATAATTTGCTAGGTAATTTCACATCTAGTCCAAGTTTAATAAAAATGAACTTCCTGGTTTTGGGGAAAAAAACTCGTGTCCCATGAAAAAGATGAATGGTTGAATAGAAATGCTGAGCATATACCAACTTGATTAGTATACATTTTATATATGTGTGTGTGTGTGTGTGTGTGTGTGTGTGTGTTGAATTACCATAACACATACCATAAAGATGTACAAATAAGCAAAATGAGCCCTCATGCTGACAACAAGAGAAGAAAAATGGAAGTATACCAATGAGTCTATGTAAGGTAAGAAACTAAGAAACAGGATGATGTCATTGCTAATACAAAAACACAACTCTCCCGAAGGGGGGCACAAGATACTTTATCATGGAACTAAATTAATGACCATGACTTTCAGAGAAAGATTCAGGTTAGCCTAAATTTCATGGTTCAATGTGGTAACAGTTTGACTAAGCCTTTGTAGTAGCCAAAGAAATAAAGTTACAAAGTAAGGTGTTTTAAAAGTAAATTGTAACTCCTAGGTGAGTTACAGCAGAGTAGGGTGATTTAGACTATGTGCCTCAGATATCTGAGAGTATTCTTAGCCCTTAGGTTAGTAGAAACTAGTGGTTTGTTAATACACTTGGAAAGGTTTTATGTGTTGGTCATAAGATGTTAGATCACACATAGAGGTCCTGGGCAAGAAATAGCTATTTAGGGACTAAAGAAAACCCAAGATAAATTGTAATCAGGCTCTAGACCTGCAACATTCCAACCCCTTCACAATCATTGGTTTTCTAGTCAGCAAAAGGCTCAGTAGGAGGTGTGTTTCTGCGTGTGAACTTTCATTCACAGCATTACATATTATAAAGGAACAGGCCAAAGAAGCTTGCTAGTACACAAATACCAAGCACAACACCAAGACACTGTCTGAAATCTCTTACTTTGAACAAAAAACATTTTCTAAATAATTGATTGTTTAAAGGGAGTACTACAATTTCCCTCAAAATCAATATTTAAGGAGTGGTAGATGAATCATTAAATAGGCAATGGGGATTCATCTTCAAGGCCATAATACATTTAAATATATTGCATAGGACAACACTATTCTCTAAGGCAATATGCATTTCAAATTGCATGAAGAAGATGCCTGGCACCCGTCCTGTTATGTCATCCATGGGAAAGCTAATGCTACAGTCATCAACTCAGTAAATGCTACCAGATGACACAGGGAAGGGAATGTGTCTATACTGGAAGCAGGCAAGGACTCCAGTTCAGTTTCCAGCACCCCGCATCAGCCTCTGTTTTCTCTGCCCTGAACAGACAGCATACTCAGATGAATAAGCACGTGCGCACGCACACACACACACACACACACACACACACACACACTATCAGTTCTCGCAATTTGTAACTCAGGCGCACTTTTCTGGATCTCAATAGAGTGCCACGTGAGGATTGGCAACTCCACTATGATCCAGAGAAGACCCATTTCTATCATGCATGTTACTTCATAGGTTCCCCTATACCTAGATTTGAATAATAAATATAACTGCAATGCTTATATTATCATGTAATTTTAGCTCTAATTTTGTTCGTAAATTTGGATCTGTGGCCCCAGATAGAGTATACATAACTGACTCATGATATTTAGTGACACTGACCCCAATCTTGTGAAAAAAAGGTACTTGGGAGGAAGACTAGATTAGTTTCCACACCCACAGACAGGTCTGGCCATTCCCCTGGGTTGCCCACGGTCCAGAATCTCAGGACAATTTCTTTTTTTCATTGTACAGCTTTTTTTTATTCATTAAAAATTTCTACCTCGTCCTCTCCTCCCATTTCCCTCCCACTCCCCCCACTCGCTCTCCTCCTACCTCTCCAGTCCTAAGAGCAGTCGGGGTGCCCTGCCTGTGGGAAGTCCAAGGTAGTTCCCTCTCCATCCAGGTCTAAGAAGGTGAGCATCCAAACAGACTAGGCTCCCATAAAGCCAGTACATGCAGTAGAATCAAAACCCAGTGTCATTATCCTTGGCTTCTCAGTCAGCCCTCATTGTCAGCCACGTTCAGAGAATCCGGTTTGATCCCATGCTTTTTCAGTCCCGGTCCAGCTGGCCTTGCTGAGCTCCCATTAGATCAGTCCCATGGGTGGATGCACCCCTCACGATCCTCTCAGGACAATTTCTGACTTCTTCAGTATGTAAAGCTCTTACATCTGCTGACTGAACATTTTCCCTTCACTGACTGTTTATGAGAGAAGTATTTAGAGCACATTTCATACCTGAACTGCTTTGAGATTTAGAATCATTGTCCTTTGGATGGGAGGCTAAGAGAACACTCACTTCACTCTGCCCCATCATTTAACAGACGAAAGCAATGAAATTCAAAAAGTTAAGTGGCTCTTCCAAAATTAGGAGCTTTTTTCTTTCCTTTTTTCCTCCTCTCTTTGTGACAAAGCCCAGACATACGTAATGATAGATCTGTATTCTTTCATTTCCACCTGGGCATGACCCTCTTAAATGTCTTAAAGCATTAAAACCCATATTAAAAGAATGACATTGCTTACAAAAGCTTTATGAAAAGTCTTAGCCTTGCCAAGTTTATTTACCCTAGATAAAACATCCATTGAAAGATAAAATGTGTATAAGCCAGAAGAGCAGACTAATGGGTTTCCCATGTTCGAGGCAGAACATTAGGAATCAATTATAAGTAACAGCAGCAACAAATCAGGAGCACCTGCTCCATTTCTGACAGGTGGTAAGCCAGAGAAAATGGGGGCTGCATTGGAACACACTTTATGTCCTCCTGGTACCTAACAATGATCTAGCTTCCTTGATCTGTTTGTTGAATGACTAAAGGAACCCTTTTTGGTGGTAGAGATAGAAGGTATTAAAAGCATACTCCTTACGTAAGTTTAAGGTCGTCTGTGTTGTGAAGCTGCAATGTCAGTCTCATAAAAGGTCCCACATCAGGGAAGCTCAGCGAAGAACACACTGCCAACCTGGAGATATGGACCAAGAAAGATTTTATTATTAAGGAAGCTTTAGGTCTCACTGTATCTTGCGGCAATTGCAAGAGAGGAGTAGAGATTCCCAAACATGGGGAGTTGTATTACAGCAGAGAAGGGGGACAGGGACGGGGGACTTCCTAAGCAGAAATAAGATGTTGTGGAGATCGTCTGGAGGGCAATGAAGCTTTGAGAAGGCACTCTGGGTTTGCTCTGCTCCAGCAGCTGGTGCCTAGAGCTGCAGTCATAGCGGGATCCTGGGAAAGTCAACATGAGTAGGAAAGAGAAACTCGTGTTCCCAGGGGCTTCTACTCTGCTGCACAAATATTATTTTAAATTTACTTTTAATGTGGAAAGTAAGCAAAAATGGTTCTGCCTTTCAATCAGTTTTAGAGGAAAATATGTTTTCTTAGAGCATTGAATTCAACACAAAGTTCCTGGAAAAGTGGGGAAATGAAAAGTCAAAAGGGAAGATTATGGAGGGAGCCTCCTGTTATGAATAAGACTATTTGTGTGGCACTTGAGCAAGGTAAATAACTAGGTTATTTACACTTAGAAATGCTGTTATGCAGGTCTGTCATAAAGAACATGTGGTCTAAGGACAGATATAGGCAATCAATGTTCTCAGGCACGAAGACGATAAAGGAAGGGGACTCAAGAGACATTGCTCTTGGCCAGCTCTGACCACTGTGAGGACAAACAGGTTCCGATCTTCCTGCTAGCTCCTAAATCCTAGTATTTATGGGAAGAGGAAATGAACTCAAAGGACAGGCATCATGACAGCCTCCAGGTGATAAACTTTAAGACCTGGGAAGGTCCTTCGAACGCTTAGCTCTGAACTTCCGTTGGAAGCATGCCATTCCCTCCCACTTCCAAGGGCCCCTTCCACAGTCCATCATGTAGAGACTCTTAGGGTTTGCTCCCTTTGCAAATGCTATGGGAATGGAGTCTAGAGATCAGCAAAGCAAAGCAAACAGGAAACACTAAGCATTTCCTCAATTTATATTACTTGCCCATTAATGCCAATATACAAATAATTTCCTAATGAAACACCAAGTCTAAGGGAAATATGCTAAGGAGAATAAATGGTTGAAGTTTTCATGAGGTGGAACCCAAGAAAGCTGTGGAATGCTTCAGAAGGTCCCTGAGACTGACCATGAGATAAAAATATAAACTTATTGTACTAAATTCAAAGGAAGGTCAGAGCAGGGCAGGTCTGAATGCGAAGCAGGAAATCAGTGGATGCAAATTGATGATGCTGGAGTCAGAGTGATAACTGCTATGCTTCCATTTTTCTTTTCAAGGAAAAAGCAGCAAAATAGAAATGGATGAGCCAATTTTAGAGAAAATTTTCATATTTCATTTCTCTTGAAAGTTCATGAAAGCGAAAAATAAAGAGAAAACTAACTAACTTCACCTTCCTCTCACCTAACAGGGTTGTTCAATATCATGCCTGAGGAGTACATTTTTCAGGATTCAAATTCTTGGGGGCTGGGATTTGATCAGTGGGTAAGTAAATACTGTGAAAACATGAGGGATTGAGTTCAAATCCCCAGCCACCACATAAAAAATATCGTGTGTAGAAGCATTCCATGTAATGCATGTTATGTGGAGGTAGCCAGATCCCATGTACTCTCTGGCAAGCTAGTTTAGCCTAACACTGTTTCAAACATTAAGATGGAGATGCAATTAGGAAAAATATCTCAATGTTGCCTCTGGCCTCCATACGCAGCTGCACAGACAAGCACGCCTGTGTGCACATATGCAAACAAATACACACATATACATGCACAACTCAAATTTCAGCAACAAATGGAGTTTCATTCTTAGATGCACATGTCCCTACCTTGTTTGTGCATTAATGAAGCTGGCGTTATCCATAAACACACATGGATGCCCATCTAAACACCACACACACACACACACACACACACACACACACACACACTCACGGTCCCTTTTTTCTCTGTCTCTGTTTTTACTTCTTGCCGGCTGATGGTCATTTCAATATGACTTTGGTTCTGTGCTCGCCACTTTTTTATTTCTTCTTATGCTTTTTCTTTTTCTCATAGGTGTATGTCTGCTTTCATGGTCTCTTACAGAGAAAATGTTGCTCTGAAAGTTTATAAAGAGACTCTGTGATTCTCTTTTCAGAAGTTAGAGACTGTCAGGAACCATGAAAGGATGGACATTATATTCCCCTTGTAAGTTAATGAGAAGCCTGCCAGGTTCCCATAGGATGACAGGTGACTCTTGAATCAGAGATGGTAAGGGATGTTTCTCACAAAACAGCCTGTTTTAGAGGCTTGTTGTTACCTTGCTTCTCTTTGCTTCCTCGACCAAGGAGCTCAGTGCTGGCTGGCAGTCTCCAGAGGCTGGCTGAGACCATGCTGAATCTGAGCTGAAGGAACCCCTTCTGTATAAGAGCTGTTAGCAAATTTGCTTAACCTTTGTGCCAGTAAGGCTTTTAGTATCTTAAACACCATAAAAATGTTCTATCTTCCACTCCATGGGAAAGCACCCTCTCTACCTACCAAAGTTATTTGGTTTACAAATACCTCGAAAAAACAGTCTAGGACAAAGGACCATGGGGCTTCTTAACAAAAACTTGAGAGACAATTATCCCCCAATACAAACTTGCTTCTAGAGTTTGGAGCAGTGACAAATGCTTAGTTTGCCTGTCAGTTTTCCAATGAGACAATAAGA
>NC_022030.1:14697135-14707481 GCF_000317375.1 Microtus ochrogaster
TCCCTCCTAGCACAGCAAGTTCAATCTCCAGCATTTGTGTTATCATCTTTATATACATGTGCCACTATGTACACCACCTTCTTCCTATTATCCCCCCTTCTCTCTTAGGTTGCAGGATAGGCTTAGATGAGCACCATCACTACACACTTGACACAATTCCAATTCTGCCGCAGCTGATGAATCTGTTCTTTCTATACAGCCTCTGTATGTAGGGATCGGGCAGTCCTGTTCCATCCATAATGCTCTGCTCTAATCTTTGACCATCTGTCTGAGTCCATGCCTTTTCACCTCATCTCATTTCACGCTGACCAATACCATGAAAGAAGACAGTCCACAGGCCCCTGGGTGGAAGGTTCATATCTAGGTTCCTCTTTCTGGGAAAGAAGTGTGTTTTTCTATGCTCTTTCTTTCTTATGGAAATGGCAAGAATAAGACCCATACTCTGCACTTTCACTGAGAGCAGTTTGAGCTGCCGTAGCACAAACTCCTTGGACTGCTGTAGCACAAACTCCTTGGAAGCCACTTGTCTCAGGCTTATCTCAGTTTTTCTAACTTTTCCCAGACTGTCTTTGGAGTTCTCTTCCAAATCCAATATACACTTAAAAAATTCTGTTACAATATCCAATGCTTATACTTTAATACTGAATTCTAGTTTTAGAAATACCTTCAAGTTATTTAAAGCCTAACACCTCAAAAAAAAGCAGATTAAATAAGTTGGGTTATGAAAAACTTGTGAATATATGCAATGAAACAGATATACTTGCATGATTGGTAAATTGGCTTTGGATATAATTCCAATGGAGAAACTCCAAGTACCCCAGGTGTTCACAGCTTTGGGGGATTAAAATAGCCTTTCTTCCTAAAAGCACAGGCACTCCGTCACTAAGAGTGTGCGTAGAGAAGATTTTTGTTAAAGTATATTTTTTGTGCTATTTCTTTAGCAATATCACTTTTTAAAACCATAAAGATTACAGCAAAGTGAAGAAATTTTATCAGTAGACCCCATCTGTGCCTTGCCTCACAAGAGCGGCTGAACTCACTTGAAGAGTTCCATATTGCAAAGTGTGAGAATTAGTTTTCCTTTTCAACAAGACACAGTCTAGAATCATCTGGAAAGAGAGCCATAGTGAGGAACTCTTCTGATTAGGCTGGCATAGGGATGTCTTAGAGGATCGTCTCAGTGTTAATTTAGGTAGAAGGACCTGTCCATTGTGGGTGGCACCATTCCCTGTGTTTGCTTCCTGAACTGTATACACATAGAAAAAAAGAGCTGAGCACTAGTATATATGCCTGCATATATTTTCTCTCTGTTCTTAACAGTGACTGGCTGCTTCAACCTCTGACTACCTGGATGTCCCTGCAAAGATAAACTAGAATTGTGAGTCAAATAAACACTTGCTGCCCTAATTGTTTTTTTTTTCAGGATTTTTTTCTCAAAACAACAGGAAATTAAACAAATATTCCATAAAAATTAATCTGTTCATTTCTCCATTTTTATATAGTAATACCCCCCTTTGACTTTTCTTGTTTTTAAAAGATCAGGTTTGCTCAGAATCAATCTCTGCATTCATATAACATTGAGTTCAATGTAGGTTATGATGGCTGAACTGCCAGGTTCAACATGCAAGCCTACTCAAAAGAAAGAGTACAGCCATGTACGCTATACAATAGTTGGTGGTGATTATATATTTCTATGTTTCTAGTTTATGTATTTAGTTGACTAAACTTTTTGTTGTTTTAGAGACCACTTCTACTCACAAAATTTATGATGAAAGAATCTGCCATGTTACGGCATTGCACACCTGGTGTTAACTTCCTTAAGCAATTGACCAAAACCTCCTAGGTTTGTGTAAGTTCCCTCTATAATGTTTGCACAGAATGAAACCACCTAACAAACTGTTTCTAGGAGAACACAGCTCATCACTGTGAAATGTGTGACTGACTGTGCTGGTGAGCCTCTCAAGAAAAACTCGGCATTAGTTGCTTTGCCTGGGAGAGTGGATGATGCGTGCTACATTCCATCTCTAGCAGAGTAGAAATACCAATCCAGGGTAGAGGTGCAGGGGCAGCAAAGAGTTCATACGCCCAATATGTCTGCTTGGGACTCCCTGTGCTCCATGGCAAACAAATGACAGTGCATCCCCAGGTTGCACAGGGGGCTGCTGCTTTATGGCCTCTGTGTGTAACACATGTGTGTAATGAAGGCTGATAGTGCAAGGATGTGCAGAACCCAGGAGAGGCAGGTGTAATTCACAGGCAGTTTCTGAGACACAGCACATTTTTTTTGGAGGATTCTTTCACCTTTACCATTTTCAAAGCAGTATTTTATGGCCATGGGGATGGCAGGGAGCTGCTCTTGGTGCACATTACTAAATAATGTGGAAAATCAGTCTCTGGGGTCAGGGGAGCACTTTCTTTCTCAGGGTTTTCTTAGACATCTCATTTTCCATAAAGCTCAAAAAGAATGATAATTCATTCTCGCCATTTTTATTTTTTTTCCAGTGAAACTCTGTAATAATGCATAGTAGGACTTTTCTTAACCAATGTTTAAGAATTCAAGCAACAGAAGTTCTTGGAACAAATCTTGAGAATTAGAGGTTCAGTTTCATTTCACCCAATTAAACCACACTTTATGGGCATGTGCCGGGTGCCTATCAATTGATGTGCACAGTCCCCAGGGCTTTCCCTGTATCCCCTTGGCTCACCACAGGTATGGGAGAAGAGAGAGACAGGAACAGAAGAGACACGCTTCTTCAAGGAATTGACTGTGCTTGCAAGTGCTGGCAAATCTGAAGCCCACAGGTCATACCACGAGACTGGAAACTCAGGATGACTTTCTAAGCTGTATCCTTCTTGTCTGTGGAGCCTCACATTTCAGCTTTGCAGCCCTACAGATGAGGGTTAGAAATGTGCCTGCAATGTACTCAGCAAACTGCTTTCCTCAAAACTAACTGAAGACTGAATTTAAGCTGAACCAAAAGCACGGTCACAGAAATACCCTGGAAAACATTTAAGCAAACAACTGTGAACCATTCTCTAGCCACGTCAACACATGAAAATTTACTCTTCAAATATGCAACCCATGTTCAGCCTCTCTCTGTGTGTATTTATCTTTATTAGCTCTTACCTAAGTCACCATATTGTCTTACCTGGAAAAACACAGGACCCTTCTAAGTTTTCCTCATCACTCAGCAATTCCAATATTATGTTACCTAACAAACATTGCTAGCTTATATTGATAAGACTATTGTCTGAGCAGGTTACCTGTTGACTATGCTGTTGTCAAGGCATTTCTTCTTTACTCAAGGACCTTGGTTAAAGGGGTCACCTTTCTTTGGAAAGGCTGTTGTCCAGAGCAAGGAGAAAATGGCAGAGCTGTCTGTTATCTCTCTGCACTCATGTCTACTCTCATGAGATGGGTTACTCTGTTCATTTGTTGGCTAAGTCAAATCAAGGGCTGAAACTGTTTGCAATGTTGTTGGAGCCCACAAGAGCCCACAGTGAATGCACAGCTGGCAGACCAATAGGCAGATCCATGGGAAGTGTGTGCACACTTGTCTTTTGTGAAAGTCACTGTCATATCTGTAAAAACCTTGTGAAGCCATGATTTTTTCCCTTCAAAATGGGATTCATTCCCAGAACACCTCAGCAGTGTAACCTCTGCAAGAGCAGTGAAATGTCCTTACTCCTTTCCCCCACACCATGAGGTCTTGGAGCAATGGTATCCACTCTTTGTTTTAAAAGTCAAATTTATATAGAGTCAATCCACAAAATTACCTGCTAACACACCACATAGAAATTTCTATAGAAGATAGGCACTGAACAGCATGCCCCACATTTGCTAACAAACAAATCTGGGTGTCCCGAAAGTTGGTTATCACCAAAGAGATTAGATGAGGAGAACGGGTGAATCCAGGATTCAAGGATGTTTAGTAACTTTATTTAATGGTTTAAAATGTCAGACACTTCCCCTTGAATGCTGGCTCTTGCCTGGGTGGTGCCACGTGTTCCAGAGCACTGCTTTGTCAGGTTCTACCTGCACCTTTTTGTGATTTTGATATGCATATTATCATTGTCCTTGCCTGTGGAATTTTGCAGTTCTCCTTTTTTTCTCCTTATTCTTCCCCTTAATCTTCTTCTTCTTCCTCCTCTCCTCCATGCCCCCTTCATTTCATTTTTGCCCTTGCACAAAAAATAAAGAAGATGCACAGGTAATGTAATTGAGTTATTTTTTTTTTTACCCTCAGATCCTTGCCTGCCATAGGCACAATGCAGAGGTTGCACCTACCACAAGGCAGAGGCAAAGAATATTCAGAAAAAGTAATATACCTCCTACAACTCCTCTCTATCTGCTACTTGTGACAATACAGTCAGCCATTCTTAAAGTTAAACCAAATTATATCACTCTGCTTTTAACCCAGTATAATATACATGTGTGAAAAATGTCATAATGAAACTCATTTCTTTGTATTCTAGCCAAAAAATTAATTAAAAAGCCTTCATTCAATTTTATTAAGATTCATTCAATTTCTTAGAGGAGCAAAGTCAAATACACAAACACACACACACACACACACACACACACACACTGTCACAAATGCATGAATGTAGGTGGGAGTGAGGGGTGGCTATAAGGTATTAGCTTCCACCATTATGGAAACAGGTCAATAATCTAGTTCCTATCTGGAAGCTAACAGGCCAGACACCCATGAAGAGCAATGTTTCTGTTCAACTCAAAAAGTCAGGAATAAAAGTCAGTGTTCCAATTCAAGTGCTATAAAGACATCTGTACCACTCTTTTTCTTTTGGGCCACCAACCAGCTCCCAAACCAAGACTTGGGGACTTCTCATTTGTTATGAATACTTGACTTAGCTTAGGTTCATTCCTGGATAGCTCTTTTTTCTTAAATTAACTTGCTTCTCTTCATCTACCTTTTGCCTCAGGACCTTTTACTTTTCTTCCTTCTGTATATCTACTTTCACTGCTTCTCATGTCTGACTGGTGACTACACGGCTTCTAGCTCCAGGTGTGTTCCTCTCCTCCCATTCCTTTCCTCTTCTCTTCTTCCTCTCTTGAGCCTAGATTTCTCCTACTGAGTCTCTCGGCCTGTCCCATCTATTCTTCTTCTGACTAGCTATTGGTCAGCTCTTCATTAAACCAACCTGGTGCCTTAGGCAGGCAAGGTGAAACAAATGCAACACATCTTTACATAATTAAACACACATCCTTATGTTGTCAAATAAATGTTACATAAACAAATGTAACCACACCTTTACACAATTAAAGTAATATTCTGTAGCATAAACAAATGTAACACATCTTTACACAGTTAAAATAGCATTCTATAACAAGAATCCCAGAATCCCTTTTCAGGTGGGAAGAAGACTCTATCCTTTTGATCTGTTTGTGGCTTCAGCTGGTTGAATGAGGCTCACATATGCTGAAGGCAATCTGTTTTGCTCAGTTATCTGACTAAAATATTGATGTCATCTAAACTATCCTCAGGGAAACATCCAGAATAATGATTTATGGACTATGAAGGCACCCTGTGACCTGGTCAAGTTGAGCCAGAAAATTAACCTTCACAAATACGTTAGCAGACTCTCAACACACTTTAAATAAAATCTAAACATCTCTTCATGGCCCACACATATCCTGCCTTTCCTACCTTCCAGCCTCATCTCCTGCCATATTCCCACCCCGTGGTTTGGTTGAGAATTTAGGGCTGTTCCATGCATTGTAAACTCAGGAAAACCTTGGCCACTGAAGTGCGATTGCATTTGCTCTAATAGGATCACCTCCTTGCAACACAGCATTTCACAATGCATGAGTGGATCTTTCCCATTTTTATCCTTCTGAAAGAAGACATCACACCCCTTGACAATCTCATCTAAATTTCTGTGCTTCTAGCCCTACTGTTTCTCTTAATATGTTGTTCACTGTCTGATAAGCATTCTTAATTATAGAAAATCATTTTACTATTTGTGGTTTGGGTACGTGTCCACAAAATCCTATCCATGAAATGGTTAATTTCAATAATACTATTGGGAGCCAGTGGTAACTGTAGGAGCTGGGGCCTTGTGGAAAGAAGTCAGGGTACTGAGGGCATCACATTGAAAGAGATTTGGAGACCCCTTACCCTTCCTTTGCCTGTATTTTTGCTTTTCAGCCATGAAGATGCAAACAGCTTGCTCCTTGCCATAATTTACTACTTCACCATAGTCCCCAAAGCAGAGACCTAGTAGACCATGACTGAACCTATGAAGCTGGCAGACAAAATATACCTTCCCTATTTTCAACTTGATTGCCTTAGGTTTTCTTTTATAGTAAGGAAAATAGGAGAAACACAACATTTCTCATCTTTAGTAGGTTATGTGGTTCTCTTGATGTCCAGCTTCAGTTCTCAATGTCCTACAGAAATCTACTACAGGGACTCCACAATATATATTAAATAAACAAGTAATTAGATGAGCCATAAGAACACAAAAATCTTAAAATAAATTCATTGGTCCTAACTGTGGTGTTATTCAATCTAAATGAAATATTACCACTAATCTGCCAAATGATAAGTGAAATATCTTAGAATTTTTATTAAAAATACTTTAATAAGTCTGTTAGTACCTGGAATTCTTCATTGAGAATGCAAGTCCAAGGTGCCTGACTGACTTCCATTAGTACTGGTAGAGCAGTATCAACCAACAGGGACAATGTTAAAAATTCTGATATTCACTTCTAATGTCCCACCTCAGTCACCTGAATGGACCAGCTTGGACACTGAAGGGAAGTGCTGTGGAGACCTTAGGTTAAGGATAGTTACAACCTAGGAAGGAAACAAACTCAATTATCCTGAGTCATTAATTCACTCTATCAGGGTCATGAAATTATAGTGTGGTGTGCTATATATACTTAGTGTGTTTCCAAATTAAGTATAAAAGAAAAGTTGCTACCAGAAAAACAAAACATTCTACAAGCTAAATTAAAGCTTTCCGTTTTGGCTGCACTTTAATCCAGGAAGACTGACTGAACACTTGTTTATTTGCTGAGACAATCTCAGTAGGAACTTTTTATAAAATTTTTATGCCAAGCCTGTGCCCCAAGAACAGTGTGATTCTCTGAATAGAGGATTTGGATCCAATGATGTTTATGAGACTCCCATAAACAGGGTAATAATTCTAGTGGCAGCCTCTGCTGAAAACAAGCACCATAGATATTTTCCAATATGGATAAAATAGTATTACTGAGCATAATAAAATAAAATAATTGAATCAATTATTTAAAACACGAAATGGTGTTGGGTGTACAGCTAGTGGTAGAGATCTTGCCAAACATCTGCATAGCCCTGCCAAGAAAATACAACTGAGGGTTAAAATATAGATAAATTTGATCCAGGATGTATGTGTGGGAGTGTGATGATCTTTCTTTCTCTATGTTGCTATAATGCAGTGTTTTTAACGGTTAGACGTGAAACTAACCAAAAGGAAGAAAAAATTGAAACACAGTAATGCATACAAGAAGGAAAGATTTCAGTAAGAAGGTCTTATATTATTTTTCTTACATGACTAGAGATTGTCAACAGAATCCTGGTGCTTGTATTAAACTATTCCTACTTTGAAAACAAAGGTGTAATGAACATAATGTAAAATATATACTTCTTAATGACTCACTTATCCTAAGAAACATGGTTGTGGAGCCAGCCATATTATAGAATATCTTCACCACCCTGCAAAATGAGAGCCTCTCTACTTCCCTTCTCCTAGTTTCTTTTTTTCCACCCCGGGTTCAACCCTAAGCACTGCAGAAACAAAACATGTTCTTCCCTCATGTTTTAATGTAATGCTTTGATAGAATACAACTAATGTCTCAATTTTTATGAGATCTCACATAATTGGATATTTTTATCTGTGAATGGAACTTTATAGTTATGTTAAAACATTTACACCAATTTCCTTTGATTGCTGTATGCATCTATAGGAGGATAGATTGCCAATTAAAGCCAAATCAAGTGATAAAAGTATTGAGATCAATATTGAGAAATACCAGTCACGTAATTAAACATAAGGAAATAAAGACAAAAGGAAAAAATAAATTAATACAAGGAAAAGATAATTTTTCTTTTTTTAGAAATAATATATAACAAAAATAAAAGCAGAAAGAATAGGAGAAATCTTTCTCAAACAAGTACCAGTTAAAGCAAGCCCATGCTGTTTATCAATAATTAAAAAGTATTTCATAATAGCTATATGTACTGATGGAAAAATAAACAATTTTTTTACTAACAAAACTGAGATGCTCTGCATGTGGTTTCATGAAATAACTTCCTCTTAAGCCTTTTTTCTTTACTGACTTATGTATTAAGAATAGTTTATTTCTGCTACCACTGCATGGGGTGGTTTAAGATTGTGGACTGTGAATCAGGTGAAGCTAACTTCTATAGGGGCTCTTACCCTCACTATGCATGGATCCTTGGATGAAATATCAAACGTTCAACTTCATCTTTCATACTTGAAAAGTGGGGACAATTCCAGTTAAGTTGGAGACTTGTGTGGAGATTTAAAGATAAAATGAGTTTATAACAGAGCCTTGAGGATAGTACCAGGGAACTAATAACCAGGATGTGATTCTTCCAAATGAACCGGAGAATCTACACACACTTATATTTGGGTAAGGGAGGCAAAGTTTCTCCATCTGTCACTTCATAAAATGCATTCACGATTCTGTCCCTAGCTGAACATTCTCACAGTCCTCATGACTTTTCTGGAAGACTTCAGTGGAAAATGTAGCCATGATGACCATTTATTTTCCTAATCATCCTTCTTTGTCATTGACACACCACCCAGTTCCTGTGACTGGATTCTCCCACTGAGGAGGGAAAGAGAAATGAAGGCTACCTATGGGGGAAAGGTCTTGCTCCAGGTGATTCTTGCAAACTGGATTGGAACCAGTGGACTCCGGTTGACTTCCTTTGATCTTCAAATAACCCACTGGACACTCTGTCCTACAATTCCTAATCCAGACCTTGACAGTGGAAGCATCTGTACTCCTGAGAGGCATCCTAGACACTTTCAAGGTCTTAGGAATAAGACCTTTGCTTCCACATTCTCATTTTGTTTATCATTCTGTTCTTTATTTTCAATAGGTTGATGATCCAACTCTGTTGTTTCAAAACTTTTCTTTCCCTATGGTCCCTCTGAATCCTGGAGAAGTCCTGGCCCTAGCCCAATGGGATATCAACCTTTCCAGCCCGGGGCATTCTTATGGCACCTTGGCCAACTCTATTAGCAATAAAGAAATGATGTTATCATCGTCATAATACAGATAAAATTAATCTTAAGTTATTACCCATTCATGGCCCAAAGAAGTAAGGGCCAAATTTGCCTCTACAGCAAAAGAGCTCTGATTCTATAGATATTTCTATTATCTTTTTCCTTAAAATTCATGACCAGTGCCCAATAGAAATACATTGAATCTGTGTGTCTATGATTAACTATGCTAATGACTACAGGTGTCCTGAATAAAACCAGCAGAATCTATATAATTAATCAACAAATTATTTTTCTCAAATACTTAAGAAAATTAATTACAGTTCAGCCAAATTATAAGTGCAATGAATTTTTGAATACTAACACCTATTACCATGGTATTTTTCTGTTTTATTTCCTTCTCAAATACTGAGCACACATTAGCTATTATTGAATAAGTACTCTCACCAAACAAAAGGCCAGTATTGCAGGCTAGACACTTAACTCTTGATAATGACGAACAACCTATCAGTTTAGTAACATGTAAATTGTACGTACTCCATAGTGTTGCTTCTGGTTCATATTTTCATCACCCAGTCAATAAATTATGTTAATCCCTGTTTGTTTGAATGACAGAGTTTTCATTCTATGAGTGTTTTTCTTTTTTATTGATTTTTATGGAGCTCTACATTTTTCTCTGCTCCCCTCTCCTTCAACCCTCCCACAAGGTCCCATGTTCCCAATTTACTCAGGAGATCTTTTCTTTTTCTAGTTCCCATGTAGATTAGATTTATGTTTGTCTCTCTTCGGGTCCTCATTGTTGTCTAAGTTCTCTGGGATTGTGATTTGTGGTCTGGTTTTCTTTTCTTTATGTTTAAAATCCACTTATGAGTGAGTAGATGTGATAATTGTCTTTCTGTGTCTGGGTTATCTTGCTCAAAATGATGTTTTTCTAGCTACATCTATTTTTCTGCAAAATTCAAGATGTCTTTTTTTCTGCTGTGTAGTACTCCATTGTGTAAATGCAACACATTTTCCTTATCCATTCTTCAGTCGAAGGGCATTTAGGTTGTTTCCAGGTTCTGGCTAAAACAATGCTGCTAGGA
>NC_022030.1:14708006-14715716 GCF_000317375.1 Microtus ochrogaster
AAAAAAAATTTAGTTTGCATACTTGCCCCAGTTCCCATTTCCTCCTCTTCTTCCATTCCTTACCTTCCCCCATTTTCCCTTTCCACTCCTCAGAGAGGATAAAGCCTGCCTTGGGGTGTCAACAAATTCTGGTTTACTAAGTTGAGGCAGGACCAGGCCCCTCCCCACAGTGCCAAGACTGAGCAACGTATCCCACCATAGGGAGTGGGCTCCAAAAGCCAGTTCATGCACCCAGGATAAGTTCTGGACCCACTGCAAACCCCTCAACAGATCAAGCCACATCTATCACCCACATTCAGAGGGCTCTAGTCAGTCCCCTGCAGGGTCCCTAGCTGTCAATCCAGAGTCCGTGAGCTCCCACTAACTCAGGTCAGCTGGCTCTGTGGTTTGTTTTTCCAATCATGATCTTGTTCCCCTTTGCTTATATGAACCCTCCTCCCTCTCTTCAACTGAACTCCAGGAGCTCAGCCCAGTGCTTGGCTGTGGATTACTACATCTGCTTCATTTGGTTACTGGATGTAGGCTTGTGTTTGTCTTTCTGGATCTAGGTTACCTCACTCAGAATGGTTTTTTATAGATCCATTCATTTGCATGCAAATTTCAAGATGTCAATTTTTTCCCACAGAGTAATACTCTATTGTGTAACTGTATCTCATTTTCTTTATCCATTATTCAGCTGACAGGCCTCTAGGTTGTTTCCAGGTTCTGGCTATTACAAATAATGTTGCTACAAACATAGTTGAGAAAATGTCTTTGTAGTTTAATTGTTCATATTTTGGGTATATGCCCAGGAGTAGTATTGCTGGGTGGGTCTTGAGGTAGATTGATTCCCAATTTTCTGAGAAACTACCATGCTGATTTCCTAAGTGGCTGTACAAATTTGCACACCCATTAGCAGTGGAGAAATGTTCTCCTGATTCCACATCCTCTCCAGCTGAAGGTGTCATCAATGTTTTTGATCTTGATCATTCTGACTTGTATAAGATGGTATGTCAGAGTTGTTTTGATTTGTATTTTGCTGAGGGATAAGAATGTTGATCTATTCATAAAATGTCTTTTGATCATTCGAGTTTCTTCTGTTGAGACTTCTTTGCTTATATTTGCACCCCAGTTTTTAGCAGGATTATTGGGTATTTTGATGTCTGGTTTCTTGAGTTCTTTATACATTTTGTAGATCAGCCTTCTGTCAGATGTGGGATTGGTGAAGATCTTTGCCCATTCTGTAGGCTGCTCTTTTGTCTTATTACTGTGTCCTTTGCCTTACAGAAGCTTCTCAGTTTAAGGATATCCCATTTATTAGTTGTTGCTCTCAGCGTATGTGTTATATTTATTATATTTATATTATATTTAGGTATTATATTTTGGAAGTGGTCTTCTGTGACCATACATTCAAGGTTTCTTTCTACTTTCTCCTCTGTCAGGTTCAGTGTAATTGGATTTATGTTAAGGTCTTTGATCTATTTGGACTTGAGTTTTGCACATGGGGGATAGATACAGATCTATTTGTTTTCTTCTACATGTCAATATCCAGCTATGTCAGCACCAGTTTTTAAAGATGCTTTCTCTTCTCCATTGTACATTTTTGGCTTCTTAGTCAAAAATCAGGTATTTATAGGTGTGTGGGTTAATATCTGGGTCTTCAATTTAGTTTCATTGATCCATGTGTATGTTTTTATGCCAATATCAAGCTGTTTTTTTTTTACTACTATAGCTCTATAGTAGAGTTTGAAGTCAGGGATGGTGAAGCATCTGGAAGTTTCTTTATTATAGAACATTGTTTTGGCTATCCTAGGTTTTTTATTTTCCATATGAAGTTGAGTATTGTCTTTTTGAGGTCTGTGAAAAATTGTGTTGGGATTTTGATGGGGATTGCATTGAATCTGTAAATTTCTTTTGCTGTTTTTACTATGTTAATTCTGCTTATCCAAGAGCTTGAGAGATCTTACCATTTTCTGATATCTTCTTCAATTTCCCTCTTTAAAGCCTTAAAGTTCTTGTCATACAGGTTTTTCACATGGTTAGTTCATCTTACCCCAAGATATTTTATGTTATTTGTGGCTATTGTAAAGGATGATGTTTCTTTGATTTCTTTCTCAGACCATTTATCATTTATATATAGAGGGTGACTGAGTTTTTTGAGTCGATCTTAAATCCTTTCACATCACTTAAGGTGTTTATCAGCTGGAATATTTTTGGGGGGTCGCTTATGTATACTATCATATCATCTGTGAAAATTTGACTTCTTCCTTTCCAATTTGTATCCCCCTTGATCTCCCTTTGTTATCTTATTGCTCTAGTTAGAACTTCCAGTACTATATTTAGTAGATATGGAGAGAGTAGGGATTATTGACATTAAAGTATTTAAGAGAAACAGAGACTATAGAATATACTGGGTGTTGGGATGAAGCCCTTGTGAAAACATGGAATGAAATCTGCCATAGTCCATTTTATATGGCTGTAACAGACTACCACAAAATGGACCATTTATAGTGAACAGTAATGTATTTGATTTGTAGTTCTAGAGGTTGGAGAATCAAAGATAAAGGATTTGCACATCTTCTTTCTGTGCTATATCATGATAGATAATATCATATCTTTATATATATGTGTATATATGTATATACATACATATATACACATATATATATAAATGTAGGCTTGCACAAGAAAGGAAGTGGTTCATTCACAGCTACCATGCACTAAATCATTCACATGGTTTATGGGATCATCCTTCGAAGGGTCCTCCTCCCCTCTCCAAAGTGCTGCACTGAGGACATAATTTGTACTACATAAATGCTGTAGCATATTCTTTCCTTATGTAGCTCCCAAGTCTACATTTTATAATGTGACTTTGTAAAACTGTCCACATTATATATGCCATAACTATAGAACCCTGGGGGAACTAGTCTCCAGATTCCCAAAGCAAAAATGCATAGGTTCAGTTTGCCATGTACCCATCTCAAGAAAAAACCATGATGCAGGCTGAATTAATGGCAAAATCATTGCACCAGTTTACTTATGGTTTGAGATGATTTAGGTTAGATTATCAGAACATTTGAGATATTTTTCCACGATTTTCTTTTGTGGAATAAGGAGTTTGAGACAACAATTAAAATATTGACTTCCTGGACTTGAAGTACTTGAGATAGTTAGAGCTAAGTTGCTGAAATTTTTAGCAGGGCTATAGAAAGATAATGTTTAAAGGCAAATTAATAAATGAATTAAACATGTATGATATTGCAATTAATATAAAATGATGCTTGCCTTTATTTGAAAAAGATATATTTTAATAAAAAATGCTGAATGTTGAGTCAATTTTTTTTAGCCTCAATTTAAAATCTGGTCCTGATATTTACCAGTCATGAGTTTGTTCTGTGCCATTTGTATAATAAAATGAATAGTGACATTCATGTGGTCCAGAGATTAAAACAAATTAATTTTTATGTATTTTTTTGGATACCACCAGACACATAAAAACAGTAAGCATTGTTAATTGCTCTTTCATTTTTCTTTGGGGTGGATGCATGAAATCAGATTTATGTTTAACTCAGCCATTGAGTTACTGAGTTAGCATTTGATTTTTGTATCTCCCATCCTTTATATTAGTAATACTTTTTTGGCTGTGTTTAGTGGGGATTATCAGATCATTCAGCATTATCAAACCCAGACAGGCTAGAAGTGAGTAGTCTCCAATGTTCAGACTAACCTGAATTTATTCTATTTATTTATTAATTGAGACAGGATGCCACTGTGTACCCCTGGCTGGCCTAGAACTCACTATCTAGAACAGTCTGACCTCAAATTCAAATTCACAAAGACCCATGTGTCTCTGTCTCCCAATTGCTGGGATTAAGTTAAACTTAGCTTTTGAATTCATTTTAAAATGTGACTCTGGATGTATGGTGATGATGCTAGAGCCCTTCTCATATACCCAACGTATAAGAGGAAAGATAGAGTGAAAAGGTTGCCACTCAAAATTATTTTTATTTTTATGCACACATTAAAATGGAGAGGACTGTAGGTTAGGAAATGATTATACACCATTGTTATCAGCTTTATAAATATGCATATCTGTACACACCTTCAAGACTTTAAGATTTTGTGGGCATAAATTTAGCACAAGATTCTTAGTTAGTACTTCTATGCCTGTCCTTCTGTTGTGTGATTATTGGATGATAACAGGGCATTGATGCAGCTAAAAGGAAGATCGATGTCCACTTTCAAATCTGTTTGTACAACACAACAGATCCACCTTTAAAAATTGTATATAATAAGGGAATGGAGTATTTTGTGGAACAGGGAAAATAAAACATTACTTTCCCCATCTTCTACTATTTTCACCTTCTGATGTGGGATTTCATTCTGTATGCTGTGATTATCATTGATAAATAAAGGAACTGCTTTGGGCACGTAGCAGAGCTATAGGGGACAGAGGTAGGCAGGGGAAACTAAGGTGAATGCTGGGGAAAAGGAGGCAGAGTTAGAGAGAAGCCATGTAGCCCCGCTGGAGAGCTGGAGACAGACAACTGAACTTTTTCCAGTAAGCCACAGCCACGTGGTGATGCACAGATTATTAGAAATGGGTTAAATTTATATGTAAGAGTTAGCTAGAACTAATGCTCCAGGCAGTGATTTAATTAATACAGTTTCTGTTTGATTATTTATGGGCTAAGCGGCTGGGAACCAACAAGCGACTCTCTCCTTCAACACCTCTCTCATACACTAGGAGGTTCATGTCTCTTGAGATATTATTTGATATTAAATCAAACAGCTACATGGCATGTTGAAGAAGCTATTAAGTTGAACAGTGCCTACAAAACTACACAGATACTTGACAGTTGTGAATTTTTTTGGTACTCTAGGGGCCATATTTTTAAAAATAATGTTAACAATATAAATCTTGACCAATGAGAGAAAATTGTGCTGTTGACGGGTGTAAAACTTGTATAGTTGAGAAATCATAGAATGAATCAGGAATAACTTAGGTCTTTATCACTCAGTATAGCTCAAGAGTAAAACCTCCACACAGATTTAAAAATTACAAGATACTGGCTACATTTTTCATGCTCAAATGTGTTTCAAAAATTAGTTATATTAAGATGATACATAGTTGTTCAAACTTAAGACTTCATATGCATATATATCATGGAATATATGCAAATTCAAAGACTGTTAAACAGGGCATTGTGTTGTGTACAGGATATTGGGGGTGAAGAAATAGGCTTAGCTCTGAACAAAAATAAAATTGAAGGATTGTTTGGATAATAATTATAATAGAAGTCAGGCATATTCTGTTCTAAATTTTAATAAAAATTCAGGCCAAAAGTGGATGCATGTTGATGTAATTCGTGTAAAAATTAAGATTAATGAAATCACCATAGTTTGCGGAAATGAAGGTCAGGAATAGAAATATTGAAATTGCTTTTATTTCAAGGGGAGCTAAATCACCACACCCTCACCCTCTTTACTCACTTGAATCAGCCTTTACCTACTAGCTGGTGGTTCCCTATCATCAGCTGAGAAAGAACCTTGCCTTGTTTTATTGCATGCGGGTGCATGCACACACGCACACTAAGGTATGTGTACACACATGCTCATGTGTATAACTAAGAGTTTTCACTTAGCGTACAGCTCTTAAAATTGTACGCTCTAAATGTGGCTGACAATTGTGGCAGATTGAGAAGCCAATGATATTGGCACTGAGATTTGTCTCTACTGCATGTACTGGCTTTTTGGGATCCTAGTCTATTTGGATGCACACCTTCCTAAGCTTGGATGGAGGGGGGAGGGCCTTGGACTTCTCACAGGGTGGGAACCCTGCCCTCCCTTAGGACTGAAATGGGAGAGGGTGAGTCGGGGAGTGGGAGGGAAATGGGAGAAGGGGAGGAAGTGGAAGTTTTGAATGGTATTATTTATAAAGCAATAATAAATAAATAAATTGGGAAAATGCAAGTTAGAGGCCGAACTACCAAACCAGATTGTTGTCATTGGCCAAAGGCAAAGGGATTTGCAAAAGCAGAAAGGGATCAGTAACATCAGAAGGTATAGAAAGGAAGACGACAATGAAAGAGGTGATTGGTTGGGACAGTGAGCTCATTGAAGCCATCCTTTAAACATATACAGCAGGGAGTAAAGTGGAGGCTATTTTCAAAGCGAAGTAAGCTGGACAGCAGAAGCTGTTACAAGGCAAAGTCTTTGAGCCCAGCCTATTATTTTCAGAATTTCCCCCACTAAAGGGAAGAGATGAAATGGAAGCTTAATATAGAGGCAGGATCAAAGAAGGGATTTGCTTGAGGATAGGGAATATACGAACATGCTTGTAAACAGAAGGGAAAACACACTGGAGAGTGATGGATTGCAGATGAAGGGGAAGGCAGGATTGATGGGGTGGTTCTAGGGGATATAAGGATAAAGGCATTGAGATAACAAGTAAATAATTATTTCACTTAAAGAAAAGTAATTATTCCTCTGAGACAGAACTGACAGAGGGAAGCAAAGTATTGATTTCTTGAAAATCTGAGGTGAAGTAGAGGATAATTACAGTGGTGGCTCAAAGATCCAAAGAAATGCACTGTGGGAGGTGTGATGATTGGCAATCAGCAGATACACAGGAAAACTGGCCAGAGTCTCAACTCAGGGAAGTGGGGGTTTCGTAGAAATTGTTTCCCGAATCATGTCATCCAAGAGCTCTATTACTGAAGGCAGTGGTGTTGTTTCTCAGTGAGACTTAATGACCAGGTCAAAGTCTGGGCCATGTAACATGGCTGGGCCAGCTCAGAGGCCGTCTTCTCTTTGCTGCCCCTGCATTGTGGGGCTCAGCCTTTCTGCACTCATGGCTCTTCATGCTGACTTTGCTAAGCACCTCTGACCAAGGTCATCTGAGCTGATGGTTGTTCTTTTAATGGCATCTTTTGGAAACTTTGGGACACTTTTTAAAGGTTGTGTGAATTAAGTGTGCAAACCAGGATGTGCAAAGCAATACCAAAGCACAACTATAACAAGCTACACTTGACACTGCCTTCTGTTTAAATCATGAAATTACAAAAAGCAAGGCTCTTGTGCACTATCTGGTATGCACTGGATAAATCTGAATAAGATAGTCATTCACATTTATGCCAAAACTTGGAAAAGTCAAGTCAAATAAATTCTGAAACACTTGTGTAATATGATAAACAATATTCAGGTTTGCTTTTTCATTTTCATTTTATACAGCACATTATTTATTTTTGGTAGTCTAAATTCCATCCTTACTTTACTCCCTGGAACTACTTTTGCTGGATTTTGATTGATATTTTGGATGGGGTTACAATAGAGTAAGTCACAAAACACATCCGTTATACTTCTTGCAAAAATATTGCCAGAAGTATTTCTTACCATAGCAGGAAGTGTCTCTTTTGTGTGAGCCTATGGGGGCAATTTTTATTTGGCCTCAGGGCTAAAGTTAAATTTCTTCAAAGCAACTGAAACAACTTGATTCTACGGCATTGGGAATAGTGTAATTGCCTTTGACTTCTTTGGGGGATTTGACTGTGTATCAACCGAGAATGTTTTTGGCCACAGTTACAATAAATTCAAGAAGTGGATTTTCAAAAAACAATGACTTCTTGAGTTTTGCATGCAAATGGAAGGAAATAGAAAACACTATCCTGAGTGAGGTAAGCCAGACCCAAAAAGAGGAACATGGGATGTACTCACTCATATTTGGTTTCT
>NC_022030.1:14716311-14736427 GCF_000317375.1 Microtus ochrogaster
AATAAATAAATAAAGAAGTGGATTTTCCTTTTAATATAGCAAGATGTCTAAAGGGGAACAACTCCTGAGGTCAGCTCTGAATCTTGGTTTGTCTGAGTGTCTTCAGACACAGGATGGCTAAAATCATAGCTCTCAAGCTTTGGGGTACAACCAGTTACCTGACAAATATGGCAGAGCTGAGGGTCCCAGGCATTTGGTAAATAGAAGCTCGGCCTCTATGTCTTCCCATGCTCCTTGAGCAATTCTATGGACCATGGCTGATGCTTAGCATCCACTGCTTTCAATGTCTCCCACTTGTAGCAAAAATAAGTGACAGAGTCACATTAGTCAAGTTTCACTTATTTGTGCTTTAAGGAAGACTATTTATTGACTTTTGAAGGAGGTAACAGTTCGAAGAAATGACAAAATGACAAACTGACAAAAAAAAAGGAGAGGAATGAATTATCTGTAAAAACGTCACTGCATTGAGGTAAAAAAAATAATTCCAGATTTTCTATGGAAAATATTCTATTTATTGTTTTGTACAGTAATACTCTCCTGAATTATTTTTAATTATCTAGATTCCTCTGATTTTTTTCTATTACAGATATTAGTAATGTGTTGTGAATATTACTTTAACTGGGAAAAATGTGTGACATCTGCTTATGTTGAATAATATTACTTTAACTGTGCAAAGATGTGTTACTTTTGTTTATTCTGCCTTTGCTTAATTATGTAAAGGTGTGTTGCATTTGTTTCAATTTGCCTGCCTAAGGTACCTGATTGTTCTAATAAAGAGTTGAATGGCCAATAGCTAGGCAGAGAAATTATGGGAGGGGCTGACAGGGAGAGAGAATAAATAGGAAGAAAAATCTAGGCTTGGAAGCGGAAGAGAAGAAGGAGACAGGGATTCTAGGGACCAGCCATAGAACCACTCAGCCAGCCAGCCACCCAGTCAGTCAGCTAACCAGACACATAAGAAGCAAGGAAGTAAGACATACATAAAGAAGGAAAAAAGGCAAAAAGCCCCAAGGCAAAACATAGACAAAGAGAAACAGAATAATTTAAGTTAGAAAAGCTGGCTGGAAACAGGCTTATGAGGAGGCTGGACATTTGTTATAAAGAAAAGAAGTCTCTTTTTCCAGGGAGATTGGTGATAGACCCCAGAAGAGGAAAAATCAACTACTGTAATCTCTCAAGTGTTTACAGAATATATGAGGATATAGTACCTGTGATGAAACCCCAGTATTATCTTCCAGTATGCCCACCTAGTCATTAATAAAAGGTCAGGTCTGGTGTAGTAAGGCCCAAGCTGTTTTCAGGTGCCAGCAATGAAGGTACAATTGTGTTTCCACCTACTCATGTTCCATGCAATGAAGCAGCCTGATTGAGTTATTCCTAGAAACAAAATAAAGCTAAGAGTTCATCTTGATTAGACAAATTTTAGGATTCTATTGTAACCTAAATATGAATCTGGTTACTTTTGAACAATCCTTTGCTGCTACTTATTATATCACAACCTTCTGGCAAATCTGGTTGCTTAAGGTTATATTTTAAAATATCTCCATTGAAGATAGTGCCTGTGATGTGGGAGGTTCCTCTGTATTTGTGTTGTTTTTATTAGTTAATGACTAAAGAAACTGTCTTGGCCTGTGATAGGACAGAATAGAGCTAGGCAGGAAAACTAAACTGAATGCTGGGAGAAAGAAGGCAGAGTCAGTGAGAAACCACATAGTCACCTGCAAGAGACAGATGCAATGCAACCTTGCTGGTAAGCTACAACCATGTGGCAATACACAGATTAATAGAAATGGGTTAATTTAAGATACAAGAGTTAGCCAGCAATATGCTTAAGCTATTGGACAGACAGTATTGCAATTAATACAGATTTTTGTGTGATTATTTTGGGACCGAGCAGCCAGGAACGAACTAACAACCTCCTGCCAACAGGCCTGGGTATCCACATTTTAATTTGAAAGCTCTCTAAGGAACTCCTTGTCACATTGAAGAACTTCTGCCCTGGCTTACTTGTTGACCTATCTTGATAACATGTAGACTAGTCTTGATTTGGTTCTCCTAATTTCATCTCTCTCCCCTTTTAAATGTTTGTAGTCTGAATCTCTTTTCTTTTTTTCTTAAATGTTAACCTGAGAAAAGAACTCAGAGGTTACAGACTGAGCAATATAAGAGTGTGGTCAAATTTGTAAGAGCATCTGTCCAAGGATATTAGATGATGCAAACAAACTTGACACACACTAACTGCTCAAAGATCCAGCCCTTGTATACTATAGATATTCAGATGGAATTTGAAACAAATGTATTTATTTGGGATCATACTGTAGGGAGTAGATGAGGTTCTCAGTGAATGTGTATTGTTGATATAAATATTGTCCTGTCAGTGTCCACAAAGCCTCAGATTAACAGCAGAGCCTTCCCTAAATCAGGCTCAGAGGAATAACAAGTCCCTTCCCTAGTTTGAGTAGAGACTTTAAAAGTGTGTGCAGACAGTGCCAATCACAGTTTGCTCCTCCTGGATGACTTCAGCCTGATGTTCTCCTATAGATGCCCTCTATGCCACAGTAGAGCAGAGGTTAGCTAGCTATATATAAGTAATTGCATGAGTTTCTCTGCTGGTATATCTCTATGAGAGTGAATTGTCCTCCTGTTCCTAGCATTTCTTGATGTGTGTCTTGTCTCTTCATTCCAGGTCATCTCAGTCAGGTCAACCCCAAAGCTGTGCAGGTCATGAAAAAGGATATTAGGAATAAAATTTAGAAGAGAGGCTGCCCACGATAAAACTTTAAATATTTTCTGTTAGGGTCATACTCTGTTAGGGTCGAAATGGCTGGGCCTTTAGACCCTTACCTTGTCAGTCCCCAGAGTGGGTAGTACCAGGGAAGCTCACAGTCTTATGTAAGGAGCTCTGCAGAGCAGCCTGAAAACACTGAGCACTGGGACCTGTTTGCTAATGACTTTGTGTGCTTGCAACAAAGTCTTCCAGGGAGGAGGGTTGTCACCTATCCACACCTAGCACTGGGTTCCCATGCAGTCTCATGATCAGGAAAAATGTTCACGTGTGTCATGCATTGAGTAGGGTAGGGCTACTGTTCTCCATACTGCTTGCATTTAGAAATAATGTGATCTCTAAGAGTTTCTGCTGTCTTAATCCTTTCAGAAGGCTTGGGCAGAATGCAACATATGGCAGGGCTTACCATCTGAAGACATTTCTCAGGGCTCTGGAGGCTGGAAGTCCAGGCTCAAGATCCTGACAGATTTGAGGGCCAGCTTTCTGACTCACAGATGGTGCCATCTCATGTCTTTATGCAGTGCAAAGACTAAGGCACATCTCTGTGGCCTTTTGATAAGGGTGATAGTCTTTTTTTTTTTTTTTCTTTGGATTTCGAGACAGGGTTTCTCTGTGGCTTTGGAGCCTTTCCTGGAACTAGCTCTGTAGACCAGGCTGGTCTCGAACTCACTGAGATCCGCCTGCCTCTGCCTCCCAAGTGCTGGGATTAAAGATGTGCGCCACCACCGCCCGGCTAAGGGTGATAGTCTTATTCATGTATGCTTTACCCTCATGACATAAGCATCTGATTATTAATTCTGTCACTTTCAAGGTCAGTATTTCAAGATAGGAATTGGGGTGGAGTCCCCAGTGAGACCATATGACTTGACATCAAACTTTTGTGTAAGCAAGTATTTCAGGAAGCCTGGCACTCATAAATTCAGGTTAGTAGATTCCTAAACTACAACCTGTGATTTGTTCATCACAAATAAGAAGCGAGAAATAAAATAAGCCTTAGGGTGCAGAGGAGGTAATTTGTGATGTACCAATCTCCAGTGTTTTCTTAGGTCATTCCAGATGTTTGGCTGACATGGCCCATGAAAACAAAAACAGCATTTGCTTTTGTTTTTTATTAATAAAAAACCATCTTTTCTCATTTTATATTAAAATCCAAGCTCCCACTTCCTCTCCTCCTCCCACTCCCTCCACTTTCCTACCCACCCTAACCCCCATCCACTGCTCAGAAAGGGCAAGGCCTCCTATGGGAAGCCACCAAAGTCTAGCACATTGTTTTGGCACAGGATCAACACCCTCCTCACAATATCCAGACTGAGCAAGATATCTCTCCAAAGAGAATGGGCTCCAAAAAGTCAGTAGGAATAAATCCTGGTCTTACTGTCAGTGGCCCCAAAGTCTGACCCAGCCACACAACTGGGCCTAGTTTGCTCTGGGCCACATTCAGAGGGCCTAGTTTGCTCCCATGCTAGTTCACCCACTGTCATGCCATCATCAGGGCTCTCATTAGCTCAGGTAAGGTCTCCCAATGGGTATTCCCATCATGGTCTTGACCCCTTTACTCATATTATCACTCCTCCCTCTCTTTGACTGGACTTTGGGAGTTCAGCCCAGTGTTTCACTATGGATCTCTGCATCTGCTTCCATCAGTTGCCGAATGGAGGTTCTATGATGACATTGGTAGTCATCAATCTGACTAAAGGGCAAGGTCAGTTCAGGCACTCTCTTCACAGTTGTTTAGGGTCTTAGTTTGGATCATCCTTGTGGATTCCTGGGAATTTTTCTAGTGCCAGGTTTCTTTCTAGCATCATAATAGCTCCCTCAATCAAGATATCTCTTTCCTTGCTCTCACTCTCTGTGCTTCCCATATCTCAATCATCCTGTTCCCTCAAGTTCTCCCCTATTTCTTTCTCTCCTCCACTCCTCCTAATCTCCCTCTTTCCCACACCATGCTCCCAATTTTCTCAGGAGATGACGTCAAATTTCCCCTTCCAGAGGTTCCACATATATTTCTCTTAGGGTTCTCCTTCTTACCTAGCTACTCTGGGGTCATAGGCAATAGCTTTTTTATCCCTTGACTTATATCTGATATCTACTTATGAGTGAGTGTGTACTGTGCTCATTTTTCTGTGTGTGGGTTGCCTCATTCAGGATGGTTTTTTTTGTGTGTGTGTTTGTTTGTTTTTTTGTAGCTAGGACTGCTCGTTTGTTTCCCAGCCACTCAGGCCTAAATAATAACACAGAGACTGTATTAATTACCACACTGCTTGACCAATGACTCAGGCATATTTCTAACTAGTTTTTACATCTTGAATTAATCTTCTCTTAATCTGTGTATTGCTGTGAGGTGATGGCTTGTTTGATATATTCTGGCAACTTTCTTCAGTGGCTACATAGCATTTTCTCAATTCTACCTACTCTCTCCTTCTATCTCTGATTTCCTGCCTGACTTTAGTCTGCTAAGTCTTTGACCAAAAGAGCTTTATTCATCAACCAATAAAAGCAACAGAAGGACTTTTCCCATCAGTTTTTTCTAGTTCCATCCATTTGCATGCAAATTTCAAGATGTCATTGTTTTTATCACTGAGTAGTATTCCACTGTGTAAATATACCACATGTTTTAAATTCATTCTTTGGTTGAGGGGAATCTAGGCTGTTTCCAGGTTCTATTATGAGTAATGCTGCTATGAACACAGTCTAGCAAATGTCCTTATAGTATGATTGAGCATCCTTTGGGTATATGCCCAAGAGTAGTATTGTAGGGTCTTAAGGTAGGTCGTTTCCCATTTTCTGAGAAACTGTCATACTGATTTCCAAAGCGACTGTGCAAGATTTCACCAGCAATGAAGGAGTGTTCTTATTATTCCACATCCTTTCCAGCATAAGCTATCTCTGGTGTTTTTTATTTTAGCCATTCTGACTAGTGTAAGATGGTATCTCAGAGTCATTTTGATTTGCATTTCCCTGATAGCTAAGGATGTTGAACATTTCCTTGTGTCTTTTGGTCATTTGAGATTCTTCTGTTGAGAATTCTGTTTAGCTCTGTACCCCATTTTTAAATTGGATTATTTGGTATTATGATGTCTAGTTTCTTGAATTCTTTATATATTTTTGAGATCAGTCCTCTGATGTCAGTTGGTAAAGATCGTTTCCCATCCAGTAGGCTGCTTTTTGTCTTATTGACTGTTTCTCTTGCTTTACAGAAGCTTCTCAATTCCAGGAGGTCCTGTTTATTTATTGTTGCTTTCAGCATCTGTGCTACTGTTGCTATATTTAGGAAGTGTGCTCCTGTGCCTATGATTTAAGGCTATTTACCACTTTCTCTTCTATCAGGTTCAGTGTGGCTGGATTTATATTGAGGTCTTTGATCCAATTGGACTTGAGTTTTGAACATGGGAATAGATATAAATCTATTTTCATTCTTCTACATGCTGACATCCAGTTATACTGGCACCATTTGTTGAAGATGCTTTCTTTTTTTCCATTGTATAATTTTGTCTTCTTTATCAACATTCAGGTGGGTGGGTCAATATCCAGATCTTCAATCTACCTCTATTTATATTGTCTTCCTTAGTTCTAATGAATGTTTAATTAGTCAGATGCTGTGGACTCTTTATCTTCATCTTTGAATCACATAAAAATTGGATTCCTTTCTGACAGAAAATGAACTAAAATGATTTTTCAGTGAGCTTGAATGGATATGTTCTGAGTCCTTTTGATTTGGTAAGTTGGGAATATACAGAACAAGTCAATCTCTGTGGAGTGTGGTACACAGAGGAAACAAGATTGCTGGAATTGATACAGCAATACCAAGAAACTTCTTCCTGAGGCTCTTCATGATAGCTCCTCGGAGCATTCTGAAGTGAATCATACAGATAATGAAGCTTTGATAACAACATCTTTTTTCTAAAGATGGAAATATAACCTCATTCTTAAAAAGGAAGTATAAGTTTATCAATGAGGATTATATATGGTAGAAGGAAGTGAGAGCTGGGTTTGAATCCTGCCACTGAAAGAATGACTGTCTGTGGGTCTTCATGCTAATAAATTTGCCTCTGTAAGCCCTTGTTTTTATACCTGAAAAAAGCAGTTATTCCTAACTATCCTATGGAATTCATTGTTGTCATGGTGAGTTCATTAAATGCTTACTAAGTAAGACATCAGCATTATACTTCTCCGTATCTCTCTTTTCATTCATATTTCCAATGTTGAAAAGGAGATCCTTGCCATTTCTCTCTCATCTCTTGTTCTCTAGTCCTTTGCTTCTGTGAGTCATGTAGTACGCAGTAGCTCTTGTGGTAGGAGTGAGGATCATGGCCTTACCTCCTCCTCAGTGACTTTTCTTCAAATCCCTTATCCACAGCTCTTGGGCTGCCTTTGTGTGGTTTATATTTAGACTGATAGACAAGATGTATAAATAGCCATGAGGTAGACTTATAATTCTTGACACCTGAGCATGATTAAGATCAGTGAATCAGCTATGTCAATGATGTTCGGATTCTTCTGATGGCCCCAATACTTCAATTATTGCACTCTTGCTCTTATTATTGAATAGAATCATATTTTTATATACATTTCACTATTCTCTTTGCTTCTGTGTTATTATTATCTAGTTAAATACAGCTTCAGAAAATGTACTTGTACAGAAGAAATGTTCATTGCTTAAGCATGGGAATGTGAGTTTGGATCTGGAGAATTCATGTAAGAAACTAACACATTAGCTCACACCTATAATCCCAGAGCTAGGAGAACAGGGAAGGAAACTGAGACAGGAGTCCTGGAGAGCTCACTTGATATAGGTGGGTCTTCTATCTATCTGTTGCTTTCATTGGTTAATTAATTCAGAAAACTGCTTAGCATGATAGGGCAGAACTTAGATAGGCGGAGTAGCCAGAACAGAATGCTGGGAGGAAGAAGGCTATGAAGCAGATGCTAAAGCTCTCCTCTCCAAGATGGACACAGGTTAAGATCCTTCCTGGTAAGCCACCACTTTGTGGTGCTACACAGATTATTAGAAATGGGTTAATCAAGATGTGAGAATTAGCCAGTAAGAGGATAGAGCTAATGGGCCAAACAGTGTTTAAAAGAATACAATTTGTGTGTTGTTATTTCAGGGCATAAGCTAGCCAGGCGTGCAGGAGCTTGGCAGGAATGGAGCCCGCAGCTCCTTTCTACACTCACTGTGATGAGCCCCAGGTTCTTCAGAGACCATGTTTCAAAATAGAAGGTAAGTGAAGACAGCTGGTCAACCTTTGGTCTTCACATGTATAGGCACGTGCATCTGCATAAAGAGGTATACACACACAAATACATACATATATGCACACACACACAAATAGCAAAGAAGACATACTTTAAAACCAGACTGTTTTGGTTTCAATCCTTTTGTTACTTCAATTTCTAAAAGAGAAGCCATTATACATATAGGGAATCAATGCAATGGTGCCTGTAATATACTTAGAATAATGCCTGACATAATAACATTGGCTAGTAATATACTTAGAATATTGCCGGACATAATGAATATTGGCTATTGATATGATATAACTACACGCAACAACTGTCTAAGCTCAAAATATATAGTATAATTGGATTCTTGTTTCATTTTAGTCACCAATCAATTGAATAATCATCCTCTAAGGCAGACAAAGAGAAATTTTGCTGCAAAATCATGACAACAGATATATACTTCCCTGCTCCCATATCCTCCCTTCCTTTATCCCAACCATCCCATTCACCCAAGCTCTCCTCATTCTTACTAATGAATATCCTGCATATCACCATAGAACCTTCGTCTGGCGATGGATGGAGATAGAGACAGAGGCCCACATTGGAGCACTGGACTGAGCTCCCAAGGTCCAAATGAGGAGCAGAAGGAAGGAGAACATGAGCAAGGAAATCAGGACCGTGAGGGTCGCACCCACCTACTGAGACGGTGGGGCTGAGCTCACCAAGGCTAGCTGGACCAGGACTGAAAAAGCATGGGATAAAACCGGTCTTTCTGAACGTGGTGGACAATGAGGGCTGTTGAGAAGCCAAGGACAATGGCACTGGGTTTTGATCCTACTGCATGTATTGGCTTTGTGGGAGCCTAGTCTGTTTGGATGCTCACCTTCCTAGACCTGGATGGAGGGGGGAGGACCTTGGACATCCCACAGGGCAGGGAACCCTTACTGCTCTTCGGATTGGAGAGGGAGGGGGAGGGAAGTGGGGGGAGGGGAGGGAAACCGGAAGAGGTGGAAATTTTTAATAAAAAATATATATACTTCAGAATGAAAAAAAAAAGAATTACATATGAGAAAAAAATCATGACAACAGCTCAAAGTCACCCACAGTACTATGAAACATGTACAAATGAAATTATTTCCAGATTTAGAATCCCTACTAATTCTCTGGACCATTATCAATGGATCTTAATGCAATAACAGTACAGAGGATCAAACCATTACTAGAGAACATGAGATGATGTTAAAGAAAACATGATGAAATTCTTGGTCATTAGTGAATCTATGTATAGAATTGATGAGGTCATTATTAACTGTTATGCTGCTAAATGAACAATAAGGTTGTTCTAGAGATGACCTGTCATCTAAGGGGACCTCAATTGGTTTAGAGATTTCTCTCAGATAAAGAAACTTCAAAGAGAATAAGTATGTAACTGAAATGTAATTAAAAAAATCTACTAATAATACTGAAGAACTCACTCACATTTTACTAATTAGTCAAGTCATATACATCAATCTGTATTAAAGCAAAAAGAATAAAATAATCCAGAGTGTCTATAAATGTAAAATATGCATTTTACCACAATGACCAAGCTAGCTAAGAGTAAAGGAGTTATATATAATAGGAGTCAGGTTCAATGCTTGTCATTTGATGGCATGTAAAGACCACTGGCTGTTGTGGTGTGTGGGCATTTATTCTAATACCAACACATCATTTCTTTTTCTGTCATAGCAGTATCTGAAACTATATCATCATCTATATCTTTGGTTAATTTCCCTAAACCTGCTTCTTCCACACTGCAAACTAATTAAAATAAATTCCTATTAAGTACAGAAATATGGCCAAAACATCTTAGTGGAATAAAGTTGAACAAAATGTGAAAGACTGCACCCCTTAATTCAACATATTGGCTCCATCTTTGAATAGCTGCACAGAGACAGGTGAAACTGCAAGCTGTCATATAATCTTCCTAATTCACAGAAGTCAGAGTGACCGCTGCTGTTGATGGCATGTATAATTCACACATGAGCAGTACTTACTGACATTAAGTAAATAAAGTATTTCAGAAGGGTGTGCATAACTTCCAGAAAAAGGAAAGAGGATTCCATTTTAGTGGGGGTCTGAAAACACTACAGAAGATTATTAACATTTCATGGCCATTGCTGTAATAACCTGCTTCCCCCATTAAAGTGTGCCAAACAGATCTACAAAGATCTCACAACCAGATAATCTCAAAATGATACTTAAGAGAAGGGGTTTTCTATGCCATACTTAGTGAATAAACAAATAACCTTGCGACACATTATTCTATGAATTATAGGATTATGCCCCAAGTCATCTTAATGAGATAAGCTTGAACAATAAAATGTGCAGTACTCTACAAACATAAACTTGCTGTCTCTGGAAGGCAGGAATATTTTCTCCCTTATTTGCTTTTGCTTTTCAATATAACAATTCATCTGCAATTTTATAACACACCATATATTCTACTCCAGCTAATAATCAACTTATCTGGGGTAATGTAACCCATGAAGTGACAGCATGGAGCTGTTAACGGTGCCTCTGCAATAATTTCTTTCAGGTGTTTGTTAGAAGAAAAAAGCGAGAATGAAGTGAATCTGATAAGCAGTGAACAGCAGCGTTGTTTTTCAGAAGGAAACAATATGAATAATTTACCAGTCATGTCAGAGAATGTCTCTAGCTGTGCCCTGTGAAGGGAATTCCTGAGCCTCCCGATCCTCATGTATCACTGTAGCTTACGACCACAAGGGTTTGATCACTTGCATTTCTAAGAGATATTTTGAAAAAAAAAATCTGACAATACGTTTTCTAACACAGTAACCAAATAATACAGAAAAGGTTTTGTTATCCCATGCTTTTTCAGACTCAGGCCAGCTGGCCTTGGTGAATTCCCGAAAGAACATCCCCATTGTCTCAGAGTGTGGGTGTACCCCTCGCGGTCCTGAGTTCCTTGCTCGTGCTCCCCCTCCTTCTGCTCCTGATTTGGACCTTGAGATTTCTGTCCGGTGCTCCAATTTGGGTCTCTGTCTCTGTCTCCTTTCATCGCCTGATGAAGGTTAATATTCAGGGGGATGCCTATATGTTTGTCCTTGGATTCACCTTCTTATTTAGCTTCTCTAGGTTTGCGAATTATAAGCTCACTGTCCTTTAATTATGGCTAGAAACCAAATATGAGTGAGTATATCCCATGCTCCTCTTAAACCGGACTTGCTGAACATAGCGGACAATGAGGACTACTGAGAACTCAAGAACAATGGCAATGGGCTTTTGATCCTACTGCACGTGCTGGCTTTGGGGGGGCCTGGGCAGTTTGGATGCTCACCTTACTAAACCTGGATGGAGGTGGGTGGTCCTTGGACTTCCCACAGGTCAGGGAACCCTGATGGCTCTTCAAGTTGATGAGGGAGAGGGACTTGATGGGGGAGGGGGAGGGAAATGGGAGGCGGTGGCGGGGAGGAGGCAGAAATCCTCAATAAATAAATAAATTTAAAAAAAATAAAAAAATAAAACCAAAAAAGGAGGTTTTGTTAACTGAATGTACAGACACTTTATCCAAAAGAGGCAAATTCTTCCACAAAAAGACAGTCTACAAAGAATGTATATTGTATTCCTAGACTGTTTTCTCCATGATGGGTTGCACCTTGTTGGAATTATCACTGTGGGTTTTCAGTGCTCTCTTTCAGAAACCTCTTGCTTGTCCTTATAGAAGTCTGTTTGTTCAGAAAGTGACAATAATGCCAAGAACTTAAAGTGTACTCAACTGTGTCATTGGGTTCCATTGTGTAACTTCAAAAGATATGTGTAAGTCCTAATCCCATCTACCTAAGAATGTGATCCTATTCAGGGATTTTCTTGGCTGATGTATTTATGCTAAGAACATGATAATAGATTCTGATCCAATCAATATGACCAGCATCTTTATATGGAGAGAAGAGACCCACTCAGCATAGAAAAATAGCCATGTGGAATGAAGTTGGGTTGAAAAGATGCTTATAATTCAAGGGATACCATTTATTGCTAGAAGTGCAGAGACTAAGCGAAATGCATGGATCATTCTTCCCTCTACCCTTCTAAGAGAATGGACCGAATTTACCTTTTGAACTTATAGATCCAGCCTCCAGAACTATGAAATCATGGCAATTTATGGCTTAAAGCTATCTGATTTGTATTATTTTCTTATAGTAGCCTGGAATACTAGTTTTCTGTTTAAATCAAACTTTCCTGAGTGGAGGGGCAATGAGACAGTGAACACACCGAGACAAGCTCTGAATGAGTGATAATGATTATTTCAATCAAACTGTATATGTTTCTACAGTCCTATTAGTTGGAGGATGTATTGTAGTGATCTCTATATATGTAGAGGTACAGGTTGACTAGATTTGTCCAATTCGTGATGAAGGACTGGTACTCACAGATTTTTGAAGGCATAAAAACTAAGAAGCCTATTTTTGCTTTGACTTTTTGATTCTATTTTTATTTCTGTTGCTGTGATAAAATATCCTGACCAAACGCAATTTAGGGAAGAAATTTATGTTTACTTGGATTATAATTCCAGATTAGAGTCCATCATAACAGGGATATTACAGTGGTAGTAGTTTTAAGCACACAAACACATCCATAGACAAGAGCAAAAAGAATAACCACATGGATTCTTGCTTGGTTGCTTTTGTCTAAAAATTTTCTTTATTACATAGTTCAGCATTTCCTGCTTAGGGAATGGTGCCACTCACAATAGCCTGGATCTTCCTATATCAGTTAATAAGACAATCCTTCACAGGAATGCCCAAAGACCAACCTGATTTACATAATTGCTCAATTAAAATTCTTTTAAAGTGATTTTACATTGTATTATATTGACATTAAAACTGTCCTCTGCAAGACAGGCAGTGGTAGTGCATGTTTTTAATCCCAGCATTTAAGAGAAAGAGGCAGGCAAATCTCTCGGAGTTCAAGGTCAACCTGGTCTACAAAACATAGTTCCAGGACAGCTAGGATTGATATACAGAGAAACTCTGTCTCCAAAATATAAAAAATCAAACAAACAAAAAACCTATCCTCTGAAATATCCAAATTTTGTTGATATAAGAATCATTTTATTGTATGTATTGTAAGAATATAAGGAAATGAGTAATTTTCAGTCTGGTGCTTAGAATTTAGAAATAAAAAATTCTCTAGCATCACATGCAACATCACTCCAAAACTTCACTGAGCTAGAATTTTGAGATTGTAATGACTTGGTTCTCCTTGGGCTCAGTTAACTTTAGTACCACACAGTCTATACTTCTTTGGCAGGTATACTCAGGAAATGTAATTGAAATAAATACAAATATTACTCCATTAAGCTGGGTTAAAAAGGTGGAGGAAATACCACAGTTAGAAGGAAGAGAACTGAACTCAATAGGAAATGAGTACTCAGACACAGTTCTTCACTACAGAAAGAGTATTGAGATTGTCAATATGGATTCTGGAGAGAGAGAGGGAGGGGGGAGAAGTGGGGGACAGGGAGAGAGGGAGAGAGAGGAGAGAAAGGAGCCAAAGTTGTGGCCATATTCCTTCCATATCAATACTTTCTAAATCTTGAATTGAGATTCATCTGCCATCAGTCCCCTCCCCTGCACCCCAGTCCTTGAAAAATGAAAGTAAATATTGAACAATATGCGACACTAAATTCACTTTTTGTTGAATAAAAAAATAATCTTCTTTTCTTTTTCTCTGTGTGCCGCATTCACATGAGTGTGTAGCTGTGTTCAGTCATCAGTGTGTATGTAGAAGTCAGAGCAAGATGTTGGCATTGTCTCCATTCTTCTTAGTCAAATTTCCCTGAGGCAGGGTGTAAACAGAGCTTGCCCGATCATTTCCCAGATGCCCAGACCCAAATAATCACACAGAAATTATATTACTTCCGTCACTGCTTGGCTAATAGCTTAGGTGTATTCCTACCTAGCTCTTATATCTTAAATTAACCCATTTCTATTAATCTGTATACAACCAAGAGGCTGTGGTCTACTGGTAAAGTTCTGGCATTTCCAGAGTCTTTCTCCTTTGACAGCTACATGGAATCTCTCTGACTCTGCCTGCTCTTCCTATATTCTTTTCAGATTTTTCACCTTGTTTTGCTCTGCTAATCCATTGGCCAAAAAAGCTTTATTCATCAACCAATAAAAGCAATGCATATACAGAAGGGCGTCCCACATCATCAGGGTTTCTCAATTAAGTGGAAATTCACTCACCTTTTTAATTAGGCTAGCTCCTCACTGTGCTCTTGGGTTCCCACCAAACTCTCTCTCTCAGTGTTGGGGTTATAAGCAACACAGTCATCCCCAACTTTTCATGTGGATCTGTAGTCAGAGGCTGTTTTTCATTCCTAGCTGCCCAGACCCAAAATAATCACACAAACTATATTATTTGCAATATTTTTGTCCGATAGTTTAAGCATATTTCTATCTAGCTCTTACATCTTAAATTAATCTATTTCCATTAATCTGTATATGGCCACAATCATGTGGCTCACTGGTAAGGTTCTGTCCAGCATCTGGTATCTGTTTCCTGCAGCAACTACACGGTTTCTCTCTGACTTTGCCCTCTTCCCCCTCTATCTGCTTGGAATTCCAACCTTGCTCTATTCTGCTAAGCCAGCAGATGAAACATCTATTCATTAGCCAATAAAAGCAATACATATACAGAAGGACCTTCCACATCAAGGATGCAGAAATATATTCACAGATAAATATAAGTGTGAGTTTGTGTATATAACTCTGAGAATGATTGATAGTGTGTGAATATACAAGGGTGCATGTTAGCGTGTGTTTTTTAATAGTGTGAATTTGCACCCTTGAGTCAGTATAAGACCTCTAAATGTATGTAGATTGCTGGTTGCTGTGTGTAGGTGTTTTATTGTATGTGTGAAAATATGAATGTGTGAGTTTTTGAGTATGTCTGTATGTAAATATATTCATACAAGAATGGGTGAATATGTGGGTGTTACAGTGTGTTTGAATGTGTAAGCTTTGGATTTTAAGGATATTAGTATGTAAATTCACAAGAGTATGAAAATGTGTGTATGTTAATTTGAAATGACATTTTATGAATGTGTGATTATGAAAGTGTAGTTGTGTTTGTGTATATTTTTCATCATGTTTGAGGATATGGTTGTGAAAATTCATGAATGTGTAAGAGTGTGTTTGTATGTGCATGTGTCAGTGTGTGGGCATGTCAATGAATGAACGTGTAGCAGTGGGAGAGAATGTCACTGTGTGTGAATGGTTTGCTGTGTAAATGTGTGACTGTGTGATGGTGTATGAGAATATTACCAGTGTGTGTGAATGTGTGAATGTGTAAAGGTGACCTGTGACAATGTGTGAGAGTGTTGTCAGTGGGTGTGAGTGGGAGTGTATGTGTACTTCCTATTTATGGACATAGACTGAGGAGACCTGGCCATCATCGAGAAGAACCTTATGAGGCCTTTCTGAGCAAGAACATTTCAGCCAGCAGACAGATAATAGAGAGCTAAGAATATGCCCACCTGCTTGCTTACCTCTTCATGGTAGAGCTAACACACACTTTTGTCTCCTAATCTACTGGTGAGAACTAGATCCTCTACATTCCTTAGAAGATTATGGTGGTGCTAGAAAATGGGATCACGAAACTCTTTTTTTTCTAACTACAGCTGCATTGGGGAAAGAGGAGCTTAAATGTTTAGAGGAACCACTAGCCACCACTTCCTTGTGGAATTCTATTTTTAAAGACATTAACTCAGAAGCATCTTTGGGCATTGGCCTGGGCTGGTGGTGATGGTACTGAGTTATACCCAAGAAATGGAAAGCAACAGAGCCTACAGCCACCTGAAACAATATGGCCCATGGAGATCAAACTGAAATTGAAATAAGCACTCGAAAGTTGAATCCTGTGAACCTCTAACACCGGAGTTCCATTTGATTAGATCTTGACCCCTGCTTCTGAATGCAACAGCCTCACTCAACTTCCTTGTCTAAAGGGACAGTAGATATCATCAGTCTGTAATGGTCAGTTTAGTTCCTGGAAATTACAGTTTCAGGTTTAGGTATGTATCTTGATATAAGTTGGTTGGTTGAGTTTATGGGCCCTTGCCTATCCCTGTAGATATGGCAGAATCTGTGTGGAAGGTGAAGGCAACTTCAAAATCTTATTCTGTATTCTTTAAAAATGACTGATATTAAATATTTCAGATTCCTTGGGAAAAGTAATCATAGATTGCAATATGGAAAGAAAACATCTAATTAGAACTCACATATGTTTATTTTTTCTCCACTTACTCATTTGTGTATAAAACTGTTTTTCATTTCTTTTCCCCCTATTTTAATTTTCAATTTTGGCATTTTCTCCTTATGTTTATTTCATTAGCCAAAAGTTTGTAATCTACCATAACTCAAAAAGCTATCAAAAGGGGATGATTAACTGAATTCAACAAGCTACACATTTGCTAAAGATCTCTTCTCAGGAAAGACTGATTTAAATTAAGGGCAAGATATGAGTTTAATGTATAATTAATGTAAAATTCTGCACTTAAGTTGAAACTACTATACTATAAAAGCACTATTATTAGCTCTTTATAAGGAAAATATCTTAGTGTTCTGTCTACAAATTCAATAAAAGAAGAATGTTTTCACAATAATTAATATAAGTTTAAATGTTACTAGTTAAAAGATGGAATTCTGATCACTGGAAATGAGTTCATGTTGTAATTTGAACTGGCAAGACCTCAAGTCTCAGATTTATCAGTTAAACATTGAGTTGTCCATTTTAGGTCATGTAGCTTGTTACAGATTAATCCTTTCAGAAATACCCACTAAGGAAGGGACAAGTAATGAAACCAGCAAACCAGATACACCTGTTTGAACACACCAGCGTATGCTTTAGGCTCCCAGGACTTCAGATACCAAGACACTAGAGATAAAAATAATGACCTGAAATAAGCTTGAAGTTTTATGAAATTCTTTTGGAGCCACTGTAGTGAATTTCTAAGATGTTGGGAATCCACAGAAGCGTGGGTACCTTGAGATAAACTTACCAGCATCCCCCACTCATGTTGTGATTTAACGTAAAGTGGTGCAGAGCAGTCAGTAGAGAAAAACTCTCGAAGCTGGGATTCAGGGTGGAGGAGGGTAAACCAGGCCCAACATGCCTTGGGCTGCTCATAGAGTAATTGGAGTTTTACAGAACAAGATATCAAGACATTTAGAAAATTGGGGGTTGAATCTGAGAACAGGTCACACAGCTCCAGAAGCTGAACAAAAGTATTCTATCTTCAGGTTGAAGAGGAAGAGGAAAACCTGAATTTCTCAGAGCCCGTAAACCACCAGCGGTCTGATTGTTGCTTCAAGGGTGAGGAAGCATAAGCTGCATTGTGCAAGTCTGCAAACCTGAAACTCGGAGGCCTGTCATTCAAGGGCGGGGGCTGCCCACACTTCACTGTATTGCTCTATTTGATCCACCCGTGTGTATGAGTCAGGTTCTCCATAGGAATAAAACTGACAGAAATTTAAATTCAAAATAATAAGTTTGAAATGTATGCAATAGAGAAAAATCAATAAAACCAACAGTCACTTCTACGAAAAGTTTAATAAAAAATCAAAAAAGAACCAAAAATTGATCAAGAAAAGAAAGAAATGAAAACTTACAAAAATAGTGATTAAAAAAGAAGCATAGACCATTTAAATACTAAAATAACAAAATACATTATAACCAATGTTATAGTGACAAATTTGAAATTATAAGTAAAATGAAAAATTCCTTAAGCACAGCATATCATAAAATTTAGCAGATACATGTTTAAAAATAAAATGTGATTAAGACCAATACAACAGAATTCTCAGATGACTTTTGTCATGGATTCCTCCGATATACTTCAGTAAGAAATAACACCCTGTACATATAAACTCCTCCAGAGAATAAAAAATGAAGAAATATTTCTCAAGTCTATTTTAGCATGACATAATGTATACCATGACTTAGAGCCATAACAAGGAAGAAAAACCACAAATGCAAAAGTCCTAAACAAAATACTAGCGAATCAAATTCAGAAATATGCAAAAAAGGATAATTTGTGGTAAAAACTGGATTCATTCCCAGAACTTGAGTTTGATTTCACATTAAAAATCAGTTTACATAATTTAGCACAATTCTGAAACAAAGGAAAGAACCATGTGATTAGCTTCATTTGAAAATGTAACTGATCAAATTCCAACTTTTCCCTTTGCAACTGCTGGATAACAATGTAATTTTCATTTGGAGGAAATCATGCCAGGAGACATGATAGGGTAGAGTGTATTAATAGGAAGTGCTGTCTACAGAGGTTATCCATTCTACACTCCTTTGGTGACACCCATCTCATGTTGCAGGAACACAAGGATGGTGAAATGATATAAATCTAATCTTGTCTCCTCATCAGGTAAAGTCAGACGTTTGCCCATTGGCCATCCTCTTTATGTGAAGATGTTTGTCCCAGACTGCTACAAGTCTTCAGAATTTGTGTCTCTTGAGATAGGAACAAAAAAGAAGTTAACCACTGAGTGCATGCCAGTTGATGTAACTGGGTGGGTTGACTCTTTAGAAATTTAGAGATGCTGGAGAGCTATGAAAACATTGTCAAATAAATGTGCCCTTCTAAAATGCATGTGTAGGGATATCAGACCTGATAGCAATGAAGTCCAGCATTTCCCTGTGAGAGGAGTCAGAGAGCAATGGAGAAGCAACTAAAAATATTCTAAAAACAAACAGAATTTAAAAAACAGACTCTTCACTTAGAAAAGATATCAAAGAATACCTAGAGTGAGTTGTGGCCAATGCCGTTGGGGTTGAAACAGAGTTATGGTCACAGCTACATATTGAGGAGAAGATGATGTACTTTTTTCAAGAGTGCCATCCCACATAAAGACAGCAATCGTACACCTTTTTGCATCTGTGTTTTCACACCGTTTAACAGCTGTCTATGTAATCCATAGAGACATATAAGAATATAATGCCTACGTTAATAAATGAAATAAAGCAATTGAGGGCGTATTTAAATGTTTGCAGAGTACTTTTATTAACGAATGCAAAAAGCAAAGCAACTGAGTGACTGTGGGATACAGAGGAAACTGACACGTGCAGTTACACCCTCACAGTTCTTACCCAACAAATAGTGGCATCTAATCACTGGTTGTTCCTGCTGCTGCAAATAACAAACAGTAGGAATGTGTTATTGGCCATGTCCTAATTTGGGACAGAAGTTTGCTTATGCTAAATGCTTTTGGACACAAACAGTAGATATCAATCAACTGAGCGGCTGTCCTACAATAACAATGAGACAGAATGAGGAGGGGGTGAAAAGCTAAAGCTTCGCTCTGACTTCAAAGAAATCTATAAGCTTCCCAGACCTGAGAAACACATCCATTTGGAACGACTAACTGGCAGTTAATTCACGGCTTCATGGGAGCACATGTGTCACAGTCTCCACTGCCTGTGTTGATTGTCACGAATACTGACATGTTAGGACTGCTAGTCTGAGTACATGTGTTATGAATACCAAAGTGCAGAACAGTCTAATCTGCCTTCAAGTTAACAAACTCAGTCATAAGATAGGAAGGTAGCTTTAAAGTTAAGGATCAAGAACAAGGATAGATAATGGGCTAGAGATTGTGTCTGCCAGGTACGGTATCACCAATACAATGGTATCACCAGCCATTTAAAGGGCTCATTCAGGTGCATATCCCCCAAGTAATCCAAAGCAAAGAATGTTGAAGAGAAATACAAGTCAGATTTAAGATGGTAGAAGGAAAAGGTTGCCACTTTCTCAGAACTAGAGATTAGAAGGGATGAATTCATCAGATATTATTGCAGATTGTGACTAATCAGGCACATGAGCTGCAAGGAACGTGCTGTTCAAAGAGTTTTTTGTAGAAGGAAGAAGAAGAAAATAGCTGAAGTTGGGAAGATTTCCCCAGAAATCTCAAGGACATAATAAAAATCATATGAAATATGATCATTGGTAGAGTATTACACAGAACTAGAGAAAAACTGAAGCACTGAGTTCAAAGAAAAACACCACATCTGAATGCTGGTTTTTTTTTTTTT
>NC_022030.1:14736527-14757207 GCF_000317375.1 Microtus ochrogaster
CAGAGATCCGCCTGCCTCTGCCTCCCGAGTGCTGGGATTAAAGGCACGTGCCACCACTGCCTGGCAATGCTGTGTTTTAATAGCTATTAAAAAGACTAGTAATGTATGAATGGCATGTCTACATGTAGAAAGAAAAAGATAACACCTATCAAAATAAAAGATGAGTAATGAGTTCTACTGTTCTACAGAGCGAAAGGATGACTATAATTTACAACCATACACTTATGAAATAAAGAGGCACATCATATAAATTCAAAGGTTTCTAACAAAGGAAGAGTTAACAGTTTAAGGAGATGAAAATTTAAATTTTTATGTTATGATTACATGTTGTATACATATTTGAAATTATGACATTGTTCTACACATGCTGGTTAGCTGTAACTACCAATTTCATGCAACCTAGAGTCACAGGGGAAGAGGGCCTCAGTTGAGAAATTATCTAGACCAGTTTGGTTTCTGGGAATGTCTTTGAGGGATAGTCTTAAATGTTGATTGAAGTTGGAAGACCTACTCTGAATGTGAATAGGACTATATGATGGAGGAAGGTCATTGGTTAATTAGTAAAGAAACTGCTTGGCTCTGGTAGGTTAGAACATAGGTGGGTGGAGTAAACAGAACAGAATGCTGGGAAGAAGGGAAGTGAGCTGACACGCCATGCAGCTGCTCACGAGGGCATATGCGATGAAGCAAGCTGCCAGGCACGCTGAATCTTTCCTGGTAAGACTGGTGCTACATAGATTATTAGAGATGGGTTGATCGGGATATGAGAATTAGCCAGTAAGGGCTAGAGCTAATGGGCCAAGCAATGTTTAAAAGAATACAGTTTCTGTGTAATTATTTTGGGGCATAAGCTAGCCAGACGGCCGGGAGCTGGGGTGGCAGGGAAATGGTCTGCAGCTCCTTCAACAATCATGTAATAGGCTGGTTCCTAAACAGTCTGAGAACAGAAGGGTAGCCTAACCTAACAAGCAACCTGAATGCCTTTGTTTCTCCCTGCTTTTGACTGTAGATGTGGTGTATCTAACTCCTTGAGTTTCTGTCTTGATTTCCCTGAATTGATGGACTGTAACCTAGTCTTATAACTAAAATAAATCCTTTCTTCCCCTACATTGAATTTGGTTAGTGTTTTATCAAAGCAACTGAAATTAGACCACCATATAAATGCATCCAGTCTTTAAAATGTGAATTAAAAGAACACTTTCTATGTAAAATCCAATACATTTAAAATCTCCTTTAATAACTTAGGTAAATAATGAAAGAGTCAATTCACTGCTAGAAGATTTAAACTCCAAGAAATAATAAAGAAATTTTTTTTTCAGGTTGAAGGAAAGAGGATCTCTGATGGATGCACAAAACTACAGAAGAACAAAAAAAGCAGAATGGGTGGAAGTGTGGGTGGTTCTAAATGCTTTGAACAATAGCAACCCTGCCAATTGAATAGGAAAATCTATGACAGCAATAGCACAAATATGGGAGTAAAACGGGATTAATAGAGTTAAAGTTGCACAGATTGTCAACATACTTTGAGGGGGTAGTAAAATATTAATAGGAGACCCCCTATCAAGGGATACATTGTCTCTAATGAAACCACTGGCAGATAATTTTGATAATGTGTACCAAAAAGGTAAATATGAACATAAAGCAGATGATAAAAACAACACCCCAAAGAAGAAAGGCTAGCGGGGATCAAAGGAACATAATACAGGACACATGAGCAAAAGCAAATGAAGGCAGAGTTGGTAGAACTACATATATATAAAACTGAAATACAGGGACATAGATTAACATCATAAGCCCAAGACTGTTTAAGTAGCTGTTTGTTACCAGATAAGGATGCTATAATCAAGTTGTACCAGTTTATACCAGTTGAATAATCCTTGGGTGCACCTTGGAAAATAAGTGACAACCTTTTTCACTACCTTCCCATTCCCTATCAAACTCCCCTCATTCCTCCTCTTAACTGGTACTGATGGGGATTCCCCTATGTATTCTGTGAATACCTTTGGTTAATAAAGAAGCTGCTTTGGGCCTATTGCAGTGCAGAATCGGGCAAGGCTGGAATTCCAAGCAGACAGACTAGGAGAGAGTTGGCGGAGTCAAGAAGAAGCCATGTAGCCGCCACAAAAGACTGATGCTGGACACCAGACTGAAACCTACTGGCAATACACAGGTTAATAGAAACGGGTTAATTTAAGATGTAAGAGCTAGCTAGAAATATGCTTAAGCTATTGGCCAAACAGTATTGTAATTGATATGGTTTCTATGTAATTATTTCGGTTCTGGGCAGCCAGGAAATGACCAAGTAGCCTCCAACTACATAGTACTACTGTGCTGAATTAGACTTTCTGTAATTTCCTTGCTTTTCTTCATAGGCTCACAAACTAGACTGTGTATTCCTAAGTAAATACACTATTTTGTTGCTGAAGTTTTAAAACGTTATATAAATGGAAACATGCTGTATGTTCATCTTCAATTTTTCTTTTCTACCAAATACTGTGTTTCTGATATTTATCTATATTTCTATTAGTACTTGAAATGCTGTACTCCCCTGGTTTGCAGTAATCTATCCTGCTGTTTCTTGTTCTTTGCTGTTCTATGGTAGATGGATGTTGGTAGAAGTCCAAATGTGTCTCTAGGGAGTGTATCCAGGGTGAAGTGACTGAGTTGCACTCACAGCACAAGATCAGCTTTCCCGGGAATGTTGTGTTGTCTTCTGAGGATTATGTGCTAACAGTCATACACAGGTACACTAACTGTTCCTTATGCTCAACAACACCTACACTTTGCAAATCTGTTATGGAAAGCAGATCATGGTTCATTTCTATGCATTTTGATAATGAGACTGAGCATGCTTTTCTAAGGTCTGTTCTATGCTGCAGAGGCTTCTTCTGGGAAATAACTGTGTCCTTGAGGCTCCTGTCAATATTTTAGTGCCTTTTTTTTTTCTTTTATTGATTTGTAGGAGTTATTTTCATCAACAAATTTGCAAAGAAACTTCATTTTTTAACAAAACTGACATTGAAACCCCACCTTTTAATTTCATTTGTAGTTTTCAGCTTGACATATGTGTTGGTGGTGGGCCTCTAACAATGTATTTTGCATTCTGTAAATTACCATATTTCTAGACAGATTGCAGGTTTTGGTTTTCCATGTTTCATTGTATTGTTTGTGAATGATAAAGAATTTTTTAAATTATTTTTGCAACTTTCATTTTCCGTGCTCTAGTTGACTCAATTGGGCATGTGTCTTAATCAATAGACTAGTTAGGGCCAATGACTTTTTCTTATTATAGATCTCAAATGGAAGGTGTTTCCAAATTTCAAAAACTGAGATTTTTGTTACAGTATATTTTAGACTTTAAATTGTTTTGAGATGTAATTATTTTTATTTTATGTGTGTATACTTTACCTGCATATATATCTGTGTTTCACATATGTGCCCACAGAAACCAGAGGGCATTGAATCCCCTGAAATTGGAGTTATAGAGATTTGTTAATCACCATGTTAGTGCTGAGAATTGAACCTGGGTACTCTAGAAGACCAGTTACTGTTCTGAACAACTAAGCAATCTTACTAAATCCCTACTTCAGACCTGTAACATGTCAAGAAATTGTCTTTTGTTTCCTATTTGCAAGGGGTTGTTGTAAATTTACAATAATTAAAAAAATCTCAACCATATCAGAATAGCATGTTCTTTCCTTCATTATACTTACTTTATTGTTAACTATATTAATACATTTTCTGATTTTATGGCATCATTAGCATTCTGAAGTGAAACCAATATTTAAAGAATAAGGGACACCATGGTTTTGCATCTAAACTGTCATGGCCCATCCTCACTGGTAGAAGGTGTATAAGCCTATGGTACTTTAGGTAGGTGGTGAAACTTTGAAGAGAGGTGAGGCCTACTGTAAAGAAGCTGAACCATGAGGAAATGGTAGTTAGCTTGCAGTTGCTATGACAAACACATCAACCTATAAAATGTATTTGGGCTCCTGGTTTCAGTCCATTGTCACTTGGTCACAGTTCTATGAGACTGTGGCAAGATAGAGCATCATGGTGGTGACACATTGTATAGCAATGTTGTTCATTTCATAGCAGATATGAAGAGGAGAGAGAGACAGAGAGAGCTAGAGAGAGAGAGAGATAGCTAGAGAAAGAGACAGAGACAGACATAGAAAGAGGTAGAGAGAGAGAGAGCTAAAGATATACAGACAGAGATACACAGAGAGAGAGATAGAGAAGCTTATAAACAAAGAAATATGTCTCACATTTCTAGTGGGTGATGGGTCCAAGAATAAGAAAATAGCAGATTTTATAGATGTGATATGAATTTTAGTATACACACTAGGAAAAATCAAGTAATATTTTCAACATTTGGCTTTGAATCAAAGACCCAATTTCATTGTTCATAGTTTCTAATTTTCATTAAACACCAGGGCCTGAGTACAGCTGAAGCAGGGTGTAACATTTTATAATCAAAATGATGTCTTAAGTTATTTATAGGTTTCTTATTTCCATTTGAGACCTCATCAAAATGTCCACTGAAGTCAGTATTTTTCTAAATACTTATTCTCTAAGACGTATCCTTTCTCTATAGCTCTCCTTTTCCCACTCAACTCTCATCAGAACTTCTTTCAGTAGCATATGGTGCTATAGCAAAATGCTTGATTCTGAGAACTGTATAGATAAAGGGTTTACCACCCTCATCCTCTGATGGTTTAATAGCATGAGGACAGTATTTCCACAGCTCAGGTTGATTATGGCTTTACTGTGTAGACAGTTCCATATGAGATAAGGATATATGTGCTGTGTTTAGCTTTGTCAGGTTGACACAAACTAGTCACTTGATAAGAAAGAGCCTCAACTGAAGAATTGCCCCAAAAAGATTGGCCTGCCACCACATCCTTAAAGCATTTTCTTAATTGCCAGTTGATGTGTGAACATCTAGGCAACAGTGGGTAGTCCTGTCCTTGTGCAGGTGGCCCTGGGCTATATAAGAAATGTAGTTGAACAAACCAAGAAAGCAAACAAGTAGACTGTGTTGGTCTTTGGTTTTTGCTTCAAGCTTCTGACTTGAGTTCACGCCTTGGCTTTTCTTGAACAGTAGACAATAACTGGTAAACTAAAATAATCCCTGTCCTCCTCAAAATGCTTTGGTTATGGCTCTTGTTATAACATAAAGAAAACGAGGACAGTATGCTGAAATGAAATATCCCATGTGAAAATGGGAAGCAAGACAGTGATAGGAGCCTAGCCCTACTCTTTTATAACAATCTACTCTTACTGGAACCAATTGACCCCTGCCAAGATGCAACCCACTCTGCAGGACTAGAATTAATCCTTTCCTGATGGCAATAATGACCCAATAACCTTCTAACACGATCTATATTTGCAACCTTTCAGTACTATTATTATTATTATTATTATTATTATTATTATTATTATTATTATTATTATTTTTTGGTTTTTCGAGACAGGATTTCTCTGTGGCTTTGGAGCCTGTCCTGGAACTCGCTCTGTAGACCAGACTGGTCTCGAACTCACAGAGATCCGCCTGCCTCTGCTTTCCAAGTGCTGGGATTAAAGGCGTGCGCCACCACCGCCCGGCAGTACTATTATATTTTGAAATTAACCCTAACACGAATGTCGGTAGACAAGTCCTACTCTAATCCATGGTAGTCCACTTCCTGTAACATAGAATTTTTTTAGAACATTCCTCTAACCACTAATTAGTTCCAAAATCTATATATTTGTGTTTTTATTGCAAGTATGTACATCTGTTAAGTGTGTATGTATCATGTGTGTGTATGTATGTGCTCACATGTTTGTTGCCATCCATTTCTGTTTGCATGTGGAAGAGAGAGGTTAATGTGTGTCTCCCTTATAACTGGCTCCTTTACATGCTCAGCTAGAGTCTCTCACTTGAACCCATGGTCATTGACTAAATGAGTCTAGCCAGCCAGATTCGTGTCTCGTGCTGGAATTACAGATGGGTCACTATACCCAGGAAGCATATACATGGCACTGGAGGTCTAAACTCATATCCTCATTCTTGCACAGCAAGCGTACTACTCACTGAGGTATCTCCCCAGCCCTGTGCACATTGTTAAGTTGATGACCTGATCTTGGTGCTGGTGCACTCCAGTTTAATGGTAAAAGATTACCATAAGCCAGGTGGCATAGAAACAACAGTGATTTATTTCTTACAGTTGTGGAAGCTGCAAAGTACAAGCCCAATGTACCAAGGACTTACTTTTTATTTCAAAACGTTGCCTCCTTACTTTATCTTAACATGCAGAAGGGAAAGAGGGATTGCTCCAGTTTGAGTGTTTCTGCCAATGCTTATGATGAATTTTGATTCCCTTTTAACATTAACTGCAACCTTTAGGTGAATATGCCATTAACATCTGACCCTTATTAATGGGCTTAATAGTTTACTAAAAGGATTTTGTGGGTAGATTTCCCTCCACCCTCTCTCTTCTTGTCACATATCCCTTTTTTTTCTTTTCTCCCCTCTTTTGTCTTTCCTTCTCCTGTTGAGATGAAATGATGTGGGCAGAAGGTCTTTGGTAGGTGTCCAGCTCTTGACAAATTGTTATTCCAAGCTTTCTGAACTAGATGCCAATAAATTTTTATTAAACCACAAGAACTGGAAGAAGATCTCAAATTGATCCTAAGGAATATAGTTAATTCAATAACATTTGCAAATGAAAATGTGGAAGGCAGTCTAACTGGGCTATGAGTAGATGCTGAAAACATTTGGAAGGACTAGAGAAGAACCTGGGTGGCCATAGTTGGAGCACCAATGAAGGTTCTGGTGAAGCTCAGAAGGAAAGAGCTTCCTGCAAAGCCACAATCAGAATGCTTGGAGACTATAGACAGTAAAGTCATTTAAGTGAGGACTGTGATGAAAATGAGAAAGCAGGCATTAGAACCAGGGAGAAGGTCATCCCTCTTCTAAAGTGGTAAAGTCATTGGCTGAATGGAGTCTGTGTTCCAGAGCTTCATGGAAGAAAGAACTGAAGAGTGATGACCTAGGATTTCTTGAAGAAAAATTTAAGTAGCACAGTGTTCAAAGTGATGCATGGCTTCTTTTAAGTGTGTGTAATAAAATGCAAGAATGGAGAAGTGATTTAAATATAGAATTCATAATTAAAAGACAAGCAGAAAATGAAGACATGGAACCCTTCAGTATAGTAATGTAACAAATTAGTAGACACTTATGAGAGAAAACCAGAGGTGTTGTCAAAAGGCAGTCCAATAAGGAGATTAGTGTCCGTGGAAGGAAGTGGGGACTACTCATGGAGACATTGGAAGAATGACCTTGACCGAAAAACATTTCAGAGATACTGAGCTTGCTTTTCTATTAAAAGCCCAAAACAGGACCCTGAGGGAGAAGCCTAAGGTTCCACAGGCATTCTGTCCTCTACCTTCTCAATAGTTTACCCTTCAAATTTTGGCTCAACACTTCTCTCTGCCCAACTATGACTCACATGTCCCAGATGCTGCCTGGTCCCTGCTCAGGAAGGTACACGCTGTCACTCTTGGAAACATCCATATGGCAGTGACCTTGCCAAGGAGCATAGTTCAGGAAGAGCCTGCACCTAGTTTCAAGGATATTCAGGACAACCTAGGAGTCCCACAAAATCCTGCTGCCATGGCTGAGGCTGGTAAACCTGTGGGACAGACCCATCCACAGACCCTCAGGACTGGAACACTTTCTGTGTACAAGGACAGTCTTGGAGAAGTATGGGTCTGAGACTATAACCCAGGAGAGTGGCTGCACAGACTGATCCTGCCAAAGCTTCTGTGGTTGGGATTCTTGAAGCCTTGGGAACACAGTGTATACAGAAGTAAGATTGTGGAGTTCAGAATGATTTCTCTGGAAACATTATTTCATGTTGTTTGCTTTATTGGGGTTCAGGTCTCTTTCTGACCACCTTTTAAAATGTCTAATCCCAGATGTGACAATTTCACCCTCATTATCTAATAATTTGCCCAGAGTTTTATATCTAGATACCATGCCCCTGGAGAGATGAGGATTTCAGTGTGTAGACTTGGAGGATCTCAACATTCAGAACATTGCATGTCATTCATTCTGCCATGAATCTGTGTTTTAGTCTTTAATATTACCTGATGTTTACAGTCAGAGGTAGGAGGGAAGGAAACAATAAACAACAGGTTTTTTTTTATTCCATATTGGCAAACTAGTGAGACTTTCGAGTAAGTAAATTCTGTTTGAATATGTCACCCATTGATCTGACAAATAAGAAAGTGGACTATCCCTACCCTTGCTTGTTTTAGCTAAGTCCCTAAATTTGACCTCTTTCCCTGGTGGGGCTGAATTTTCTTTGGCTATTTGCCTTATTCATATTCTATATCCCTTTTTACTGTATTTATTATAATGAATTAATGTCTAGGTGGTTTTTCATAGGTCACCTTTGTCCTCTACTAAAGTCTAAGTCCCATGAAACTAGAAGCTCTTTAATGCTGCCCTAATGTCTGCATTTCCGGTCCTCATCACTATGCCTCGTATGTGGTGAACTCTAGAGAAAAGCTTGACAACTGAACACTAAGTGACAATGGGCAGAATATTCTTCCTAACCAGTTTAAAGGAATGAAAGTCGGTCTATGCTCCCAGTATTCAGGGAATATGCAGCCTTTGGACAAGGTGACGTAGTATTGGATAAAGGAATGACTGGGGTGTGAGGAATGACTTGTGAAAGTGAATTGATGGAATTTGTTAAATTTGTAAAAACTCATTTAGGCATGCTTGTTCTCTCACTCTCTCCAAATGTATGAAATATATTATATATCCATATATGTGTGTACACATATATATATATATATATATATTATATTAAACTTCAATACATTTTTCAGAAGTGAAGGACTAGGGGGAGGTCCCCGTCAATAAAGAATTTTATGTTCTCATGGATATATGAATTTGGAACCATACTGTGCAATTAAAAAACTAGGGGTGAAATTATGTGCCTCTAATATTGGGGTGTCAGAGAGGCAGAAGGAGGTTTTTATAATCAGCCAATAGAAGTGAGTTGGTAAGTCCTAGGTTTAGTAAGAATTCTTGTCTAAAAAACTGGGGTGGAAGCTGAGTATGGCATTATTATACAGGAGGGATTCTGAACAGCCTGATCCTCAGTTATCTCCAGGTCAGGTCAGCCCAGCTACATAGTAAGATCTTCACACAAACACATGCACGCGCACACACACACACACACACACACACACACACACACACACACACACACACACACACACACCAGAAACCAAACAATGAAACAATCCCCAGATGACAGAGGAAGATACCAGATACAGGCATTAGCCTTTCACCTTTATAGGTGCATAGGAATGTTCGCACAATAACATACATAGAGACAGTAACAATAATAATATTAACAATGTAAGAATAAGAAAATTAGAAAAAATGTGTTATGGAATGAGAAACAGAAGAAACTGGTTTTAGTCTAAATTTTTACCTTTAGGGAGTATATGAGTTTACTGAATTAGTTTTTGCTTTTTAAGTCTAATTGTATTTATGTATAACAAAGGAATAATGTCTACTTCATATTATAGTAATAAGTAATTTAAGTCAGTTTGTTTCTGGAGATTTCTCCTGGAAAGTTAAATTACAAACCGTGGTGTGATGGACCAGGAGAGAGATAGGATCTCCAGGAGGCATGAAGAGCCCAGGACTGTGAGGATGATCAGGGATTTGTCTGGAGGTGTGTACTATCTCAAACAGAGCAGCCTTAGGAGGCAGGTGTCTGGTCAGCTTGGAGACCACATCATGGGCCTTAATGAAGCAATGATTGTGGACCATGAAAGACAGCAGATCAAGCACCACATGCTTTGCAGCTGATGGTTCTGCGACTTGACAGCTACACTTCCAACACTTCTATCAAGTTGGCAACGTGTTCCTAGCTTTCAGAAATGGGTGACATTTGTTAACAAGACTGAGCTTCTCTCAACTGAATATGTGCTTCTGTTCATTGTTTCTTAAACATATATCAACACAGGAGAGGTTCAGAATATGCCACCCAGGCATATTGATTCCAGGGAGTGAAAGGAAATTGAAAGCCAACATAGAAAAAACTCTTCACCTCCCCCTCAGTCTCACAAAATGAAGCACGAAACTCCCTTTTAGTGAGGAGAAATTTACATTTTCATTAGGAGAGGTGTCTGTGCTGGGAAGAGAGCTACCAGACAATCTGAGTCCTTTGAGACTTCAGCTGCTCAAGAAAACCTCTATTCTCCATGGAATTTCTCCTTTATACTTACGTGTGACATTGGTGTGTCCCCCAAACCTCTAGACAGCTCCTTCTGAATCCTAAAAATCAGTTCACTTGGTAATCACTGCATGTGCTATTTCAAGGATCTTACATCTCTGTTTATTACAACTTAAATATGCAAGCTACATTTGTTCCAGTTGATGAGAAAGCTCAATAAGCATTTCCGGAGTATCCCAGCTTGCCCAGCTTCACTAGCGAGAGGATCCAGAAAGAGCTTCTTCTGACCTTTATTTCCAAATGAAAGGCATAAAACATGTGCTGCATGGACACCAGTGGTAGTTAAGGGGGGGCAGTAGCTACTCCTACTGCAAAATGTTTGTCAGCCTCCCTAAAATACCCAAATGGTTACACGGGTTAATTAAGTCAGCATATTGCTAAATGACTACAAGCTGGGGTGATTGTCATTGTCCTAAACATTTCCATTGAGCAGGTGTAGGGGCCAGAGGACATCCCCTTTTATCTGTGTGGATCAATATATAAATAAATAGTAAACTAGCTGTAAATTGATTAGGAAGGGGAAAGGTACATAACCTTGGTATACACATATATATTCACACATATACATATGTATACATATATATGTATGCACATATATATATGTATAGATGTGTGGGTAGACAGCAAACACAAATGCATATATACATACATACATAGATCTATATATATATATACATATACACAGATACATATCTAGGTGAGTGTGTGTATCTGTGTGTGCTGTCTTCGCAGGTAGGTGAGTGGAAATTCTATAAAATTCTATAGGAACTGTGAATGGGCACTAAAAAGAGTCAGTTTCCTAGGGGAAAGTTTGCCCCAGCTCTGCATATAAAGTTTAACTTTCAGCCTGTTGTGTAACATGAGCTGGCTCTTCCCTGGTGGGCAAAGCAGCAATGGAACTGGAAGTTATCAGGTGTGTTCCCTTCTGTTTGCTCCAGCCGTTGGGGTCACGGGAACTTGAGGGAAAAGCCCATCCCTACACTTGTTGCTATTGATGGCGCCACTCTCCAACCCAAAATGACACTATTTGATGTATCATTTTCCTGAGACATGACTTAATTTCCTCCCCAGATCCCCTTCGCTGACTACAGAGTGGCAGGTGCATTCTAAACTTCGAAGAAGGAAAAGATCAAAGGAGGAATCCAGGCAAATGCTACCAGCTCTCTGATCCTGATCTACCTGGTCCTCATATGACCAAGGAAGAAAGTGCCTACATACCAGAGAGAAAATGCGATCTATGCTTCTCTCTCCAGAGATGGGGAGGGGAGCTGGTAAGCAGCAGTAGGAAGTGGCTTGTCACATGAAGCAGGAAAAACAATGCGGAGGACATTAAAAATCCAAGGAAGATATTTGGGTGAAGCAGAAACTGTACTGATAACCGCATGCCACTTGTCACTATAGAGTCCCTTACTGTTGCAATTCACTTTAAATTCCTCAAGAATGGCCAGTCTTCAGCACAGGCTACAGACCATTCCTCCTTTCTAGATTCCTCTTGTGCCAGTTACTTTAGTGCAACATGCACCATGTAACTCTGTTGTAGAATATTAATATGTGTTACATCCATTTATGTGTTGGAACATTTGCTTAAGGATGCAAAGATGTGTTGCATTCTTTTATGTCCCATTCATTTAACACTGTGAAGTTGTGTTACTTTGCCTGTCTAAAACACCTGATTGGTCAAATAAAGAGTTGAACAAGCCACAGCAAGGCAGGAGACAGAATAAGTGGTACTGGCAGGCAGAGAGAATAAATAGAAGGAGAAAAAAAGGGTTCAGAAAGCAAAAGAGTGAGAAGCAAGAAAAGCAAGGAGAGAAGACACCAGGGGGCAGCTACCTAGCTACATTGCCAGACATGGAGAAAGAAGGAAAGAAAGGTATTCAGAACAGAGAAATATAAAAGCCTAGAGGCAACAGATAAACAGACGGATAATTTAAATTAAGAAAAGCTGGCTAGACATAAGCCAGGATAAAGGCACTCATTCATAAAAAGAATAAGCCTCCATGCATGATTTATCTGGGAGTTTAGTGACAGGCTCCAAAAAAGGAAAGAGTAAAGCAAACTGCAACACACCTCTACAATACTGGTTGTTGCTATTGTATCTTAAAACTATCTTGCAGAGGTTTTAAGAGTTTGCACACTTATTGTCAATTTGGCAAAAGCAGAGGCTGGGAACATCTCGCCGAATTTGCTTTTTAATCAGTGGGGTTGTTTGATGATAGGAAATAGATCTTGAGATTTTTGGTTTTTATGACGGGCCATAAAAACAGCCACTCATTTAATAAGATAGTGCAACAAGGCCCTAGGATGCTTGTGTGGTTAATGAATGTGGCAGGATTATTTCCAAATCAGCAAGTCTAAGCGGGAGACAAACAGCCAGTGTTTAAACAATGAAGAACTTTGAATGAAGAATTAATGAGGTGGAGAACTGCTGCTTTTAAGATGAAAAACCCTCATAACCACCCCCACAATCAAACAATTTCTATTCAAAATGGTCTTTCTGACTGGAAGATGAGAAATAGTCTTGCGTATGATGTATTCAGATTTAAGTGCACCTCACCTCCACCATCCCCAGCTTCCCACCCCACCCAGGAGTCTCACAGAAGCCAATTTCCAGAGAATGAAGATGTAGTATCCTTTCTGGAATTATCGACCACAGTGAAACCCAGTCAACCTCAAGCAGTTTCTCATATTTAATGTCCATTTCTCAAGCCTTGGCCCTAGATACAAGCAATACTTTCTCTTTATGCAATTTGCTTTTATCAGGATCTTGAAGAATGTTGTAAACAAGTCCCTAGCTGATTTCTTTTTACCAGTACTAACATTAAACATTTCACCACTGACTGCTCTTAGCCAATGTGTATGCACTGGAGCCTTTTGTTCCCTAATTGTCCTTAATTATGGTTATTTCTTACTTCCTAGATCTCAAAAGACAAGGTAGAGACAGCAGTAGTTTAAAGCTAAGATGTTTGATATGAAATGCATCGGCTGGAAAATACATAGCCAGCTTCTCATAAACAGATGTATGAGCCCACAACAGCTCCAAGAAACCACTCTTTGATCGTATAGTCATTTGTTAACTTTTTAAATGTTTCTTGGCTCAATCTCGGGTAGGTCTTCAACCACTAATATCATTCTTTTCTTCTGACTTCAAAGAAAAACCATGCATAATAACATGTGTTGGAATAGCGTTTAGGTCTTGCATCCTCTCCTTCTCTAATATTTATTAAAATTGTGAATGTATGTTATTTACATAAATTAATATGACTCACTGATATTTCCACACACGCATATATTGAGCTTCAATGATTAGAACTTCCTGACTGTCTTCTGTTCCCTCCCCTTCTCCTTCCTTGATAGTCCCTCTTCTACTCTTGGCTTAGCATTCTTGTTTGATGATTGCTTGCTTGTTTCCACAGAGGAGAGAAAACCTTCAGCAGCTGGCTTATTTGCCTAACACGATGACCGCCACATCTATTCATTTCCCCACAAACAACATAATTTTATTCTTTTTCATGACTGAAAAGAGCTCCTTGTTTTACATTTATCTACTTTCTTTATCCACTCATGTGTTGGCCGGCATCCAAGCTAAGTCCATAACTTGGCTGCATTAGGCACAGGTACTCAGGCACTGATATTCTAAGGTAATTTAATTTCTTTGGGGTATAAGCTAATTGAGATCATCTTTATTCCTTTTGTTGTTGTTGTTTGGTTTTGTCTTTGAAACATCACCTTTTTTTTTTATGCTGGCTGATTTTGAATTCACTCTGTAGCATAGGTTGACCTTAAAATCTTGATCCTTCTTATCCCACACCCCACGTGCTAAGGTTATAGGCATATGCCATCACACTTGGCTCTGAATTTGTCTTTTATTTCAAAAAGCCTAATGAGGAATTTTTACCTAATAGGAAATTAAGTTGATCGCTAAGACATTTTAATAAATTAACTATCAGTTGTTTGGTAATGCCACATTTTAGAAAAAATAGCTCCTCATATCTAAATTAGATATTGCATCTTATGTCCATCTTTTTCTTGTATAGTCTTCATTCACTATGGCAAATCTGTATTGAGAATTACTATCATAATATCCAAGTGTGCACATATGTATATGAGCATGCTATGCTGCACACCTCTTGGAGTCGGTTACACAGACTACAGTGCCTCTGGAGCATTCTAGTATGTCAAATGATAATTGTCTTTAACCATGTCCACACCACATTGTTGAAATACTGACATGAATAATAGATGTCCATAAAGGAAGTCTACTGCTCCTGTGAATAGGTAGGCAATAGTAACAAACACTGACAACTGATCATTTTGAGATACAGCTTAGTAAATTTCTCAAATAGTTGCATGTTTATCTCAATTATAGATTGTTCTCAAAGCATATGAGTCAATTGTTTTTTCTTCTTTTTACTTCTTTTCTATGTCTCCATCCAGAAAACCCTTTGAAAGCCCTGCATTCATATAATGTATAGTAGTCCAGCTAAATTGAACTGTCGCTGTTTAGCCTAAAGACTGTTTGACAGCCATTGACTTGTAATAAGGATGATCGTAGTAATAAGAGCGGTGGGGCTGCGTCCCCAGCACCCCGGCTGCCTGGCTAGCTTATGCCCTGAAATAACAACACACAAATTGTATTCATTTAAACACTGCTTGGCCCTTTAGCTCTAGCCCTTACTGGCTAATTCTGATATCCTGATCAACCCATCTCTAATAATCTGTGAGCACCGGTCTTACCGGGAAGATTCTAGCCTATGTCCATCCTGGGTCGGAGCTTCATCGTGTGTGTCTGCCTGGGAGAGGGGAGGATGGCATCTCTGAGCTCATTTCCTCTTCCTCCCAGCATTCTGTTCTGTTTACTCCTCCCACCTATGTTTTAACCTATCAGGGCAAGCAGCTTCTTTATTTAATTAACCAATGACCTTCCTCCTTCAGATGATTAGTATACGACTTTAATAAAAACAGTGTATCTGTACAGTCAATGTGCTTCCAATGAACTGGTCCCTTAACATGCCGGTTTTAACCTGCTTCAGATGGGAATTGACTGGATGGCTACTGTTACTTGAAATTTCATTATTTACCCTCTAGGAATGCTGTCATTTTTATAGCACAGTCCAACCATCTAGGTTTCCATAATTTAAGCAATAACTATAACTAGATTTCCTAATTTTACTGGATGGGCTTTAGAAGGAAATCCTCTGAGGGCTTGCTATATTCTTTTGAGTTGCTTCTTACACATAGTGGAGGATTTTTGTATTACACATTCTTGCCACCTTAGATGCCCCTTATTAAAATAAAGATCATGAAGATGAATGGACAGGGAGAGATGTCTATACTGGCCAGAGTCCTACAAAACACCTTGAAATGAGGTTCTTGTTCAAGAAGATGCTGTGCAACCAGCCATATGAGTTATCTGAAGGAAACAGACAGCAAAGCCCTGACAGGTCAGGTACATCAACAGAAGAAAATAAATACCAAAAAGGAAGAGGAAGAGGAGAAGAAAGGAACAAATGAAGGAAGGAAAAAAAGAAGGAAGGAAGGAAAGATGGAAAGAAGGAAGGAAGAAAGAGAAGAAGGCAAGAAATCATGAGGTAGTAACACCTTACATAAGAAGAAAGCATATAATCAAGGGGACAGCAAACCAAACCAGTGTCATCCAGGAAGAAACAGAAATGTAGAATTATAGACATAACAACATCAAAACATGGTACACTAAGCACTGGAGCAATGGAGGCTAATTTCAATGCATCGTGTTCAGCCACACCTCACACTGACACCCACAGTGAGTTCTCTTGAATCTATAAACTAACTAACTAACTAACTAACTAACTAACTAACTAACTAACTAACTAACGTTAGCCAGACAGTAATGGCACATGCCTTTAATCCTAGCACTTGGGAGGCAGAGGCAGGCAGATCTTTGTGAGTTTGAGGCCTGCCTGGTCTACAAGAGCTAGTTCTAGGACAGGTTGTAAAGCTACAGAGAACCACTGTCTCAGAAAAAAAAAATCAAAAAACAAAACAAAACAAACAAACAAACAAAAAACCCGATACCATAGAGAAAATAAACACACTGATCAAAAAAAAAAAAACCCAAACTCTAGTTAAGCTCCTGAGAAGTCTCCTCTTATTCCCTTTTAATAATTAGGATAGATAACCTTCATTATCAAGTGCATTTCGAATCCCTATCGAAACACATGGTTATGAAGGTGTTTCCAAAAATGTTTAATTGAAGACTGAAAACCTACCCTGAACTGGGGCAGAAACGTGCCTTGGGCTGATGTTCCAGAGTGAAGAAAATGAGAAAATATGCTGAGCTCCAGCATTCAACTTTCTCTGCTTCGTGATTGCAGATGGAATGTGGCCACCTACCTCGTGTTCCTATTGCCATGCATTCCCTGCCAGCATGGAGCAGACCACCATCAAACTGGGATCCCAAATGCACACTTCCTTCCTTAGGCTTTTTGGTGAGGTGTTTGGTCACAACTGCTAAAAATGTAACTAGTACAGTAACTGCTTGTTGCCCGGAAAAGCACAAGTGAGTCTTACCTTCTGACTGTCTCGAGTCTCAATAATAACTTCTGATGTCATGTTCCTATCACATTTATCAAAGTGTGAGAGTCACCCATGTGTAACCTCTTAAAACTCACCCCTATAGTTAACACCATGTGTGGATTGTTCTCAGGCTCTCAGAGACCAAGGATGTTCACAATTGGAGGCAGCCCCGCACTGCTGTCCCGGCAAACATCAGCTCATTAGCGCTTTTAGCTGTGTGTACATTTACTTTTAACAACTTGTTTTGTTTACAAGCCAAATTGCCATGTCTAGAATATTTCTCCCATCACCTCCATCCATACAACTGCGCTCATATTCTCTAAAGGACAGTGGCAAAGCAGATTGCCATTACCAGAGGTCATAACTGTCAGAACTGACCTGCCCTTGAGGTAATATTGCCTTGCTCTAATCATTAGTTGTGTGTAGCTAAATTTAGCAGAGACTGATTATAGCTGCAGTGAGTTTTCCTATCAAGATGTAGCGGGTTGTTTATCCTTAAATTTAAAGCATCATTGCCTGATTATTCATGCGCGCAGTTTGATAGCAACTAAATAGCACTGCAGCATTAGCTAGCACTCAGCCCTGTGATTGGTACAAGAAGGCAGCAGGGTTGTGTTTTCCTGCCAGTGCAATGCCCAACAGCAATTAAAGAACTTAGCCTGATGAAGAATCTGAGGGAGCTCTTAGGCAAATAAGTTGATTTTAGCTAGTCTATTCTTTGTTTAAAGATTATCATTATTTATATTTAACATATTTGTATTTGATATATTTTATTTATATTTAAGATATTTACATATATTATATTTATGATTATTACCCTCTGTATGTGAATGTATGTCATGTGTGTCTGGCTGCTCCAAAGACCAAATGAAGACGTTGAATCCTCTAGAGGTAGAGTTACAGGCAAGTGTGAACCCCTTGAATGAGTGCTAGTAACCAAATTATTTCTCTGGAAGCGCAGCAAGGGATTTTAATCACTTAGCCATTTCTGAAGTGCCATAAGTTGGTCTAGCTTTTGATCCCTCTAGAAAGCAGACCAAGATCAATTACTCCTACTTTTTTAATAGTGTCTTCTACTAACACAGTCCTTGTGTCATGTTCGGAATCTGAACCTGTTACTCTGTGTAAATGTTGGGCTTAGCAAGATATTCAGTTGAGTGATGACATTGAATATGAAGGTATAATGATGCTAATTCATTAAAATGTAATCCTCATGGAGGCAGAACTGAAAGTCATGAAGGCCTTAAGAAGAATTAGAATAAATGATTCCTGGATTTTGGCTCCTCAGCACTGCAAATCCTATTCTCAGAATTGCCTTTCTATCCACAAGTCTAGAATGTTCTTCCTGTTGTTCTGGGTGCTTTGGTGCAGAGAAAGTATGGTTCCTCCCCCAGAGGTTCTGGGAGATTCCCTGGACTCATTGCTTCTGGGTCCTTGAATAGAGGAGTGAAACTCCAGGAAAGGAAAAAGGATGTCCACCTCTTTGGTCACTCACCCCAGCTCACCAAAGTTCCTTTAGAATCATTTATCAAGCAGAACACAATTCTGCATTAGCACACTGATAGGTTTAAATTCATTTATGTATCAGGGATTCAGTGAAGGTAACATTCAGCAAAAAATATTTGGAAATTGAAAAAATACAGAAAAAATGTTATAGCTTTGAAAGTACATATTTAGAATTAATTTGATGCTACCTTTCCATTTTAAGTGATATTCCCAAGGGAAAATAGGATCTTTGGGGATTAATTTGTTGCTATGAGTGCAGAACACATCAGAAAGTATAATAGCAAGAGGACATCTAGAATTCACTATATTTTAGCTGCCTTTGTTCTCCCTACTCCCATATGTAATAATATACAGTCTAAGAAAAGATTTATTTGCTATGTATTTCAGAGCAGACTCTATTCTATAGGGAATTTTATTTCTACTCAGGCATATGAACGGCAGGCAACATTTATTGTTACAAAATAATCTGAGAGTTTTATATCAAATTTTTAAACTCCTTCCTCTCCAGACTTCAAACTTCTCCAGCTGGGGAGATAGACTCCTTGCTAGTGATTGCTCCCTTTCACACACCACCACGACAAAGAGAGAGGATGATGATGATGATGATGATGATGATGATGATGATGATGATGATGATGATGATGATGATGATTTGGAGAACACACGGATGGCAATAAATTTCCAGTGTTAGTTAATGTATTTGAACCAAACCTAACCTTGTTCTCCATATCCCCCACTCTCTGTCTCCTTTCTCCTCAACTTGTATGCATGCATGTGTACTTGTGTGTGTGTGAATTTGTGTGTGTGTGTGTGTGTGTGTGTGTGTATGCATTATGCAACCTATGTGCTATGTGAGCACCAAACCATATCTGAGAATACATAGCCAGGAATTCACAGTGAGAGGAAAGAAAACTTTTAACAAAGACAATGTTACCTTGATGCCAATCATAGGAACTGAGTTGCACATTCTGTGCTTCATGACATGTTCAACCATGGGTTACATAGGCAGCAGTAGTCTTCTAAGATGACATCACTTGAAACACTGCCATCTTGGTTTTTGCAGGTGCACTTTATAACCTTCATATAGTGACAAAATTGCTTGGTGACACATTCCTCAAAAGGACCTGACCGCAGATAGTAAGCCAATCCTGCCCATGAAAATATACCTTATCTGAGTAACTAAATGAAAGATTTCTGTGATAAACTGAAGGAAAGATTGAGGGCTGAGTCCTTCTCACTGCCTGAAGGAGATCCCATTGCATTATTTCCTCCTCTAGGGGAGGAAGATGCTGGTTAAGCCATGCCTGGACCTGTGGAAAGAGCACAGTACTATCTCTAGAGAGTGAGCCTTCCCTCTCACAAAGTCTTTCCGGGACAAACACTTGAGCCCATATGATATTCTTCAACAAAAGCAAGGCAGAAAATCTCTGCCTACTTTTAAAATAATTTATTTATTCTCCTCAAATTTTACAGATAAGTACAATGTACCTTAATCTTATCTACACCCACTACCCTCCAGATCCCCCCCAAATTCTCCCAACCTATCTCCCTCCCAAGTTCATGTCTTCTTTTTAAAAGATGCCTGTTATTTTTTACCTAATTTTCTTCATTCTTGAGAATTTTACACATGCATACAATGAAATATGATCATATCTACCCCTCCCCCCATTTAACCCTCCAAGTTTTCTTGGATGGATTCCCTCAACATGGGCCTCTCTTAACATGGTGTCTTCTCTTTTTTTCTTTAAAAACCAACTAAGTCCTGTTAGTACTGCTCACATGTTCATGTATGTGGGGCCATCCACTGGAGCATGGGAAACTTACCAGTAAGTGGCTACCCTCTCAAAAAAGATGAATATCCCTCCACCAGCAGTTATTGCCTGCCAATCTCAGTAAAGGTTAGGTCTAGGGATTAGTAATTTACTGTGCCTCATCCCTTAACAAAGACTCCTGTTTTGATTGCTCTTGTTAATCTGGATAGTAGACAATGACTCTCCGCTATAGACTTCTCAGTAGAATACAAAACACACTTGAGCTCTTGCCCTTTCGGTTGAAGCACAGACCCAGAGCTTTGATTTTAACTCCAAGTTTAGCATTTCTAAAAATCCTATGAGACTGACGGGGCCTAGCTATGTTTGGTTTGAGTGAAAATGTCCCATATAGGTTCAGATAATAGCAGAGTTAGTTCCTTGTTGATTGCCCTGTTTCAGGAGGTTTAGAAGGAATGGTCTTGCTAGAGAAAGTATGCCACTGGGGATGGGCTTTGAAAGTTAAAAAGCCTCTGTTGTAAGGAGGCTGCTTGTTCTTCC
>NC_022030.1:14759117-14760518 GCF_000317375.1 Microtus ochrogaster
ATTGAGGTCTTTAATCCATTTGGACTTGAGTTTTGTGCATGGTGATAGATATGGATCTATTTTCATTCTTCTACAGGTTGACATCCAGTTTTTCCAGCACCATTTGTTGAAGATGCTTTCTTTTCCATTGTATACTTTTAGCTCTAGCTTCTTATTGGCTAAATTTTACATATTAATTTAACCTATTTCTGTTATTCTGTATAACAGAATATCCACAAAGTTATATCCTACCAGCAAAGTTTTAGCATGTCTATCTCCAGCGGCGGATCCATGGTGTCTCCTTCTCTGCCTTCCTTCTCCCAGTATTCAGTCCAGTTCCTCTCCTCACCGCCGACACTGTCTACCTGAGTTCTACACTATCAACAGGCCAAGACAGTTTTTTTATTCATTAACCAATAAAAGTAACACATAAACAGGAGGACTTCCCACACCAAGCCTCTCCTGCTTCCAGTTTGTTATTGCTACTTTATTGTTGTGGCATATTGGTTCTTAGTTCTGTGCATTGAACACAAATGTGTTGTCTTCCAAGTGTCAGCACTAATCTAATAGAATTTTGAGGAGAAGTAAGAAAGGAGGGAAGAGAATGAGGTAAACCTAGAAATATGCAAAAACAATGAACACATGTGCTCATTCATGTTCTTATGTTCCAAATTCAAATGAGGAGCTGGGGAGATGGCTCAGCAGTTAAAAGAACTTGCTGCTCTTCTAGGAGACTAAAATTCTGTTCCCAGCACCCACATTGGACAGCTCAGGACTATATGCAACCCCAGCTCTGGAGGATCCAACACCCTCTTCTGGCTGTCTGGACCCACATGCATAAAGCAATACATATATATGCATCTAATTATAAATTACAACAAAATACCTTTACACAAATGATGAAAAGCAAACACTGTGCTATGAATGAACCATAACTTAGTAGTGAGTTAGTTCCTTATTAATAGACACTTAAATTGCTTCCGATCTTTTTCATTAAAAATGTAAAAGCATGAATATTCAAGATGAATAATATGCATATAAAATTATATACATATGGCATTGTATCAAAATAATGGAATCCTGTGTGAAATTGCCACATGAAAGAAAGAGTGCATGCTTTTAATTTTTTTTAGATATGTATCTCCCAATCAGCCTATATAGAAGTCATATCATTCCTCAGGGAAAGGAGTGAGCTTAGTTTTCCACCCCTTTTCAGTATGATGTAGCCATACATTTTAATAAGTATCTATACATTTTTAATACAAACTCTTAATGTCTACTAATCTAATAAACAAAATTTGATAACTTAATGATATATCAAAGATGGTATTTTTCTTAAAGAAAATTTTTTTGCATTACATATTGTGTGCCTGTGTCTGTGTGTGTGTGTGTGTGTGCCTGTGTGTGTGTGTGTCTGTGTGT
>NC_022030.1:14761327-14768206 GCF_000317375.1 Microtus ochrogaster
CAAATTTTCATATTCTGTCTTCTGGGTTTTAAGACATTCTTAATAATAAAGGAAGGTCTTTATTGCTATAAGATTATCAATTATTTTCCATATTTCCTTAAGTATTTTTTATATTAACTTTTAACATACATTAAAATATTTAAACAACATGGACTCAAATTGTTAAGGATGGCAAGGACACAACTTTCTCTCTCTCTCTCTCTCTCTCTCTCTCGTATGTTGAGTATGTGCAGGACCTAGTATTTGCTAAACTTTTCTTGACCATTAAATTGTATCCCCAGCTCCAATATGAATATTTTTCTATAATTTATTTATTTTCCATTAACACATTTATATTTTCACAACTTCAAAATTCTAACAGTTTAACAGTTTATCCAGGGTCAGATATTTGGATGTGGTGAAACCTGCAGCTAAAAACCTCTTAATCAGACACTACTTGCAAAATACTTGTCCATGAATATTCCTTTCTTTAATGCTCTCAGATTGAAAGAAATTTATAGAAACTCAAAGCCTCACTCATCCACCCAGGAATTGTGCAGCCCTAGGAAAGCATTTTTTTTTGAGAATATAGCTTTGGATTTGGTATGACAGGATAAATGTGTTAATGTCTAGTCATTATTAAAATTACTGAAGTCTTACAAAGTCCTAACTCATCCTCTGGTTGTAGGCAGCGGTTGTAATAATCATCATAGTTTCTGCAACCCCAAGCAAAGCACAGAGAAGTTTCAGAACTTTCACCATGGAGATGTTATAACAGAAATAGCTCTGCTCCAGATTTCCTTGGGGCAAATTCACAGGATTCACATGGCAGAGCTTGGTTATAGCCTAGTGAAAACTATGTTTGACATTCTTCTTTAATGCACGAACTCAAAAATAGGATCTCAGCTTTTACAAAAGTAAATGGTTGGAGAGGTGTTCTTGATTACCCATTAATTTGGAAGTAAAGAATATTGGTGCTGAAAGATAGAGATGGTGAAATGGCGTTCTCCGCACACTTTTACAAATAGAATTGCATCACGTGGGGCTATCTAGAGGAGTAGAGTTGGTAGAATTTTTGAATATATATTCTTGTACCTCTGGAAGCTGGATCATCCAAAAATGGCTGCTTGTACATTGGGAAGCCTGAGATCCTGGAAATTGATGAATTCAAGAGACTGCAAATGTCAGACCAAAAGGAATCAGTGATCCCCTACTGGTCCAGGGATGAAGGCCTGGGAACACCCTGGAGAGCCACTGGGGTGAGTGCTGAAAAGCAGAAGAAGCTGGAGTTGGAATCCCACAGACGATGGCAGCTGTGATAGATGCACCTAATGAATTTTGGGCCCTTTGTGTGTTGGCAGGCTGCCTCCTCCCTCTGCTTCTGACTCCCAGCCCAAAGAGCAGGTCTGACCCTCACAGTCACACACAAGTGTGTCTTACTCATCTCTTCGATGTCTGTCAATCCAGTCTGGCAATCAAAACGAGCCATTACTGGCTCGAGAGAAACCAATTTCCTATCTCATTTTCAAGTGGCCCTTCAACTAAACTATCTCACAAATGTGTCTCTCATCTTCAAATTATGCCCAGAACAAAAGGTTTGATCATTTTTCTTAATGTCAAAATCTAAAGAGAAAAAACTGACCAGAACTGTCTTTTGGCAATTATAAATATGTATTTTTCTTCTGTTTCAGGTTTTTCCTCCTCCTTTGTGGAAATGAAAAATTACTGATTATTATCTATGCTTCCTATTCCAGAAAAAATAATGATTAATTGTATATTACTTATCATTTTCTTATGAAAATATCACTTCCTTTAATATTTTCCCCAAATTTCTATTAAGGTTATTCAGCTAGGAAAGAATGGCAGAATTAGAACCAATTATAATAATAAGACATGAGGTGGGCTAATCACAGCAATGCAAAGATGAATAATAAGTAGAGGCTGGTGCATGCCCTTCTCGGAAAATTCAGTATCCAGACTTCCTAATTACTTTGGGTACCGACTCTTGATAAGACATAGCACTTAAGGCCAGCAGAAGCCTCATGGTAACTACATACTATGATTTAGTGCACAGTAGATTTTAGAGTTTAAAAGTAAGAATTAATGATGAACGGAAAATGCCTAGCTTTCTCTTTTGATATTTAATTGCCACTTTATGTTGACAAAACTACTCATGGAGAACCTAAAACTAACCTGTTTGTCTACTTCCCTAGGTATGCTGAGGACCATGTTGAGAGAAGAACCTGCCCTGACCTTTAGCCCTAGGCTTATTTCACATTATAGAGTTCTTGAAGCAAAAGCCCTCAGTGAGATTGTTAAAGGGCACTTAGTTCTGCAAGTCTTGCTTTTGCTGAATTAAAAAATATATATATTAGGGAACAGAACTCAGTGAAGGAAAATGGATTTACTTTGTTTTTCTCCCCCTTCCCAATAGCAGTGTTCTAATTTTACAGAAAAATGAAATCAAAAGCCAAGGGAAATGAATGACTTCATTTATCACCAAAGTAATATGATGGAAGTGTGTTGGGATCTTCTTGGGAGGCTGGTCCATCATTCTACAGGTCCTTTGGACCAACGGCTGTTCAGTGTTTCCCTTTCCCTGACAGGATTCCTGAGGAAGGTTTAGTTTGGGGTCAATTGTTTTGGGGTCCTTACTTTAACAATCTGTGACTCAAGGGAAGGTTTCACTAGAGTATGTCCAAACCCTCCAGGACTTTGACCTAGGATCACAGTGACAATGTCAAGGTTTAATAACCTGTGAGTCAAAGGTGAGTTTTCACTCGAATATCTTCAAAACCTCCAGGACTTTAGAATCACAGTGACAGTGATGGGGCACAGATTTTACATACTTTTGTTTATGTCTTTACCCCATTACTTAGCACGACAATTTAAGAGGGTCTTTAGCATCCAGTGTGCATATGCAAAGATCGTACACCCCCGATACTTCTAGAGAGTCCCATTTCTAATCCTCTGTTCTGCTTGAGTGTAAGTTTAGGTTGGGTATGAATTTAGTCTTTCTTTCCTCTTACCTACAGTAGGCAACCCAGAGCTTCTCCAGACTGGAGACTGTCATGATGTGGTTGACTGCCAATAGCCTTTAATTTCCCCCATAATAGGACAAATCAGAGAAGTGACCCATATACAGTTTGAATTTGGGGTTCTTGTAAATAATCAGAAGTCCTCTGTTGAAACACGTGCGCTACAAATAGCAAGCCTTGTTCTAAATGTGCACTGAGCTTCTTTATCCCCCAACACAAGAGTCTTTAAGTACATCGCTCATGTCACATGAAGATTCTCTTTTTGATAGAGTTCGAGTTATTGTTCCAGATGGAAGTGTATTCTGTTAAGAGCAGAACATAGACCCCCTGAAAATTGTGGGAGATAATTTTTCATATTGAAGTATTCAAGACAAACACACTTTGCTTCTTCTTTCCAGCTACTAGCAAATCTTTCTTTTCCTTTGTCTCTGAAGAATTAAGTATGTACAGGCCTGATGCATGAGTTAATAGTGTCAGAGAAAATAACACTCCTTTCAGATAAGCAGGGTAAGACTCATGGGTGGATTGAGTGGTAGACACGTGTATTGATTAATGACCTGTTTGGAGCAGCTCCCCGCCTGTACTTCTATCTCTTCCCTCAAAGAAACCCAGAGTTTGGTTTTTTTTTTTTTAATGCTATCTTAGCTGTCTCTCCAGGAGGGGATAAATGAAGAAGGCTTATTGTAGCTATCTCGTCATCAATCCAATTTTCAACCACGTCAGTAATTTCAATATAAACTGGTCTGCTCTTTTGTGCTACTCCAAAGTGTGCTGAGGGGTGGTGTGACTCATCAGCAATGTGTTCATCTCTGTTCCCTGCTTCAAAAGCACACTTGTGAATGAGGAGTTTAGGAGGCACAGGAGGAGGGGGTAGCTGTCTTTCTCATTATCACCTTCATCCCAAGGATATTTTGTTGGAGAATGTTGGTGTTTGGGAAGTACGAACTAAAGAGTGTGACCTAATGCAATGCCTCTGTATGATTTCAGCACGGGATAGAGAAAGGTGTAATTTTTCATCCATTAGACAGAACTTTATTTGAGACCATGATTATAAGGTAGCTGGCTCTAAGACCTCCTGCTTTTCTTGGCATTTCCCTTGTGACTGCAGCTTCTAAAAGACCCCTGGAAACACGTCCTTGCATTTCAAAGTCAGGTTTTGATGGACAGAAGATACCTGTCTATCTCTGATGTGCAAAGATGGAACTTAACCCTTCATAAGCCTCTCTCTTTCCCTCGCTTTTTCACATGCCTACACACATACACACAGATGAGGAAGGTGGCAAGATGCATGATACGTAAGCAACACATAACAAGTTTTCTTTAATATAAGAAAATAACTTACAAGGCATTGAAATCCATACATTCTAATTATATTTTTACCAATTCTTGTGCATCTCTTTTCTAGAAAATTGAACTAAAGTAAATAGAATAATGATTTATGAAGGCACAGAGTCTGGAAGTTTCCAAATTCATATTTGAAGATTCAAAGAAGCCTTTCACAGGTAAGAGGAAGGCCCATGATTCTATGCATCTTTCCTTTCCTGACACTGACGAGGAAGAACTCAAGGGTCCAGCGAGCAAAACTGGTGGCTAAATCACAAAATTGTGTGTCAAATACAGGCGAAAAAAAAATCCCATTTTTCTTCTTTGACTCATTAAGGTTATTTCCTTCTTCTTATTTATTTATATTCAGAGTAGCCTACTTAGAAGTTAAACAAAAGAGACAGAAGATTTTCTTCTGACCACCAAAATAAACTTAAATAGGAATTAAATATATATTGCTGAAAATGTTTCTTATTGAAAAAAATGCTCCAAGTCCAGCTATCCTGGGTGCACAATCTAGAAGTCCAGGCTAGCCTGGGTGCAGGATCTAGAAGGAAATTTCTTTTTCAGCAATACTTAGTAAGAACTACCTCCTCCTGCCAGTCTGGGAGGCTTAGGTAGCAGACTGAGAAACCAGCATCAGAAACTGCCTCAGCTGATTTCCTCAGGAGCTGGGCAACATCTTTGCCTCTGACTGCAGAATAACTTTGAATGGTCAGAAGTGTGCATATGACCTGTTTCTCGGGATGCTGTAAGGTAAGTGAAGCTACTGGTGCTTTAACAGATGAGAGAACAGCTGGACAGCCCAGCTTCAGACAAGCCTCTGTGTCAGTTACTTGTGTGCTGCTGTGACCAGACTCTGTGTCAGAAACCATGCAGGGGAAAGAGAGGTATTATGACTCACTGTCTCAGAGAAATCTCAACTGTTCACCATGGGGAAAGAATGGCAGTGGGGATATGTAATGGGAAGGACTTACACTCTAGTAGACCTGGATGCAGAAAATATCCAGGGAGTGGATACCATCCCTACAGCTCTCCTGTAGTGGCCTCCTTCTGGCATCCAGGCCTAACCTCCTCAAAGATGCCACAGATTTCAAAATAAAGCCACAGTCTTGGACAGAGCATTGAAAGGATAAGCCTATAGGATACACATTTCAGATTTAAGACAACAGTTTGCCCACTTTGGGGTAGGTCTACGCACAATCAAGTGGGCAGGGGGACCTTCCCCCTCCTAATGTTACCAGACATCAATGTCTAGAACTCAAAGGAACCACTGATGGTTTAGAGTATAGATGGTGAGGTAAATGTTTTCCAGCTACTGAGGACAACCCTGCAGATGTTGTAATAAACACACAAACACACGGCACACATAGAGTCGATAGGAGAAGTGTGTCTAGATAGATCACCCCAAGTCTATGAGTCCGAATGTTAGAAATTAATCAGTTACACGTCTTCCATTTTCTCAGCTAAGATGATGAAACACAATGGAATAAAAGTCTGTGTGGTGACTTTCACGTGCAGAAGGCATGGGGCGAGCAGTCAGAAAGTCTGTTCACTTCCTTCTTACTGGCGACTCCCCAAGCTCCCTTCCCCAGGGCCTATCTCCTCATTCACCTTCCTCACTCACTCCTGGGTCACTGGTAGAGCAGGTAACACCCAGTTTTCAATTTCAGAGTCTTAAAAAAGTGTGTGAGTGTTGTAAAAATCAATATATCACAACTCAGTGATGTACCACAAAAGGACCTGGTGTCTGCTTCCTGTTGCTTCTCGTTGCTATCTGACTACAATAGTGCTGACTGCTTATATGGCCTACTCTCATACCTACTCTGGTGTGAAAAGTCCTTCTGTCTATGTGTTGATTTTATTGGTTAATGAATAAAGAAAACTTGATTGACCTATAGCATGGGAGAAAGAAGGTGGGGTTAGAGAGAAGCGATGGAATTGTTGGAGACAGACGCTGGAAACTCTAGCCAGTAAGCCACAGCCACGTGGCAATACATAAATTACTAGAAATGGGTTAAATTAATATGTAAGAGTTAGACAGGTCACCGGATCATTGGGCTACCTGGCCGCCCTGTTTAGTTGCTGAGGAATCCCATCTGGACGGGTGAGTGTGTGCTATCCAGGGGCGGATTGTCCTGGAAGAGAGCACAAACCCCCCCTCCCCCAGCTCTTTCTGCAGGGCTGTCTTTCTTTTGCACGACCCAGCCCCCTAGCACCCCTCCCCAACCAAGCAATGCTGTATGCTAGAACCAGTGCGGCCTCAGGGTCCCCTGTAAGGGAGCCCCGGCACCTTCAGTTCTTGCATGCCCCAGGCTCTCCTGTGCTCTTCTGGATACCGCCCCCCTATGCTCCGTTCATCCTTTTGTCAGCGGATTATTGGGCTACTGGGCTGCCCTGTTTAGTTGCTGAGGAATCCCATCTGGACAGGCGTCCATGTTTTGGTGCTGAGGAGTTCATCTGGACGGGAACGGTTCCTGCTTCTACACTGAAGAGATACACCCAGAGAGTCAATCACAGCAAAGACTGGACCAAGACA
>NC_022030.1:14774159-14784917 GCF_000317375.1 Microtus ochrogaster
TTTTTTTGGGTCTAAGCTAGCCAGGTGGCCAATAACGAACAAGGGTATCCTTGTAACACTACTCCTTTATTATTTTCATCAGGGTAAAGGTAGGTCTATAATTCTCATTTGCTAATCAGTTATATTGCTATTTTTTGAGAATTCAGAGGGCAATTGATTCTGTAAGCAGGCAAGCAGGCAGAGTAGGAGCCCTAATGGGCTCTGGTTCCATGGACAGTCTGCTTGCCATTTCAGTTTTGTAGTGACAATACTATACTTATTTGTAGAGGAATAAAACTATTTAAAAGCATATAAAAACTATTTAAAAGCATATAAAAATATGGTTATACCCAGAATGCAATATCTAAAATACAGAATAAGAGGAACTTGCCAAGAGGCTAGAGAAGATGCTAGCCTTGGGAGAGAGAATAGAAGTAATGGGTTAGAAAATGCAGACTTTGGGCTAAGTGAGGGCAGAATGTGATTGAACGGTGTTGGTGCAGATGGTGAATGCCTAATTCAGAAAGCTGACCCTCCATTGTCTTTGTCCCCCAACCCACCTCCCCAACCCTTCAACTATCCCTCCATATTCTCATTTTCCCCTTCTCTTTCTCTCTCTCTTCATCTCTATAGTTTCCTTCTGAATTCCAAATAAGAATTCACCACAGCTTCCCTTATCTTTCCATTTCCCATCTCACTAGAGCCTTTCTCTACCAGATATGATATTAAATAGATCACCGCCTAGAGTTTTATATTATAGTCACTTATATTAGACTTGATGTTCCAACCTCAGGTTCCATCTTCTTTTCAGTTCCATCATCCTTAAACAGACGATGATGACAGCTCACCCCTGTGTGCAAACTCTGTGGTCCCAGCTTTTCCCATCAAGGCTCAGCACTTGTTCCTCATGGTTGGAGACTAGCCTGACCTTCTGACTTGTTTGGGGTAGTAGAATATGGCAGAAAGAGCATCCTAAGAACCCTGAGGCTTCTGCTCTGATCCTCTGGCTACTCTGAGACCCGTACACCAAAAAGCCCAGAGAGGCCACACAGCCCAGTGACCCTATCTCAAGAGACATTAATTGACAACGACATGAAGAGGGCCATCACCCAGCTGCCTGGTGTTGGCAATGGATGATCCTTCAAAGCTACAAATCACAGAGACTTGAGCAAGCAATAGCAGTTATTTTAGACAGCTGTGTTTGAGGGGATGTGTGAGATGCTATGAGAGAAAACTGAGGCACGGCCTTGGATGTCATGTGACTTCAGAACATTATCTTTGGCTTGTCGTTAGGTATAGCTGTGGATTCACCAATAGGCAGGTGGCACTCACAATTAAGAGAGAAAATAGCAATTGAGTGGGTAGAACCCCTGGGCCTACCCCTGCTGGAACACTTCCTCCCCCAGAAATAGCAGCGTAATTGGCAGCAGCAGTTCCCCTGTAGAAGACAGGATATTTCTTTCCACTTACTGAAAAGATATATTTAGCAGCAGTACCATTTTGTTTCTTATCTATAATTGGTAATTAATGTAAAGACTAGTGTGCAAGCTGCACCCCAATTCCAGGTTTTCTTTTGTGGAAGCTGAGCATCATGGGAATGATATTGTTTGCATTTCAGGTCTGTAAAGTCCAAATGCGCCATCTTGAAGTAAAAGAGAATGAGATAGTTACTATACCCACCAATGAGTCAGGAGGCACAACAGGGGTGATGTCAGATTAAATGTCCTGTAAGTCTAGAACCAAAGTTTCTAGCATTGGTGTTTGCGGTTAATATGGAACCAGCCAGAGAAAAGTAAATACCCACAGGGACATGGCTAAGGAGGTTAGAAGCTTTGACCCTTTCAGTGAACAGCCCGAAAGATGGCGTCATTGAGCGGGGAGCTCTTATGTTGTCTGACAGGAGAAATTACTGCTCCAATCACTCCGTTAGCTTTTGGAAATAAACATTCTGTGTTCCCAGAACCTCTGATTTTTCAAGTTATGCTTAAATGTTTTATGATTACACTAAGTAATTGAGTTACTAATGATACCTAATAGTACTAGGAGAATATAAAGTCTTAGGAGGGTTTCACATGTGACTGAAGTAGACAAGTTGGTGACTCTGATAATTAAAGTCTTAATGAGATTCACTGTACTGACTGCAGGTAGAGCCATCATGGGTACCAGTTGCCAGCCATAGTCACAGTGCTGGGCCTGATTTGACTAAGAAGTTAACTAATGAGAGCCTTAAAAGTTCTGGCCTTGAAGCCTTTCATAGAGGGTTCAATTAAAGACACCATGAAAGCTAAAGGGGGGCTAAAAATTGGAGGGTAAAGAAGTCTATTCACAATGGGAACTGTCCATGTCTCTTTATTCCCTCTCCAACCCATCATTTCTCATTGTTCCACCTGTTACTTGTTCTCCTTGTTCTTAGTTCTACATCGTTCTTAGTTCTATCCGTTACAACTGTTCTCAGTCTTATATACCCTTAAAACCAGCAATTCCCCAGCCCTAGCAGGTTCCAGGGCCAGAATTCTTATGCCTCAGGGGAAAAAGGACTCCTTTCAGGAAGTGCAAAGCCCTTTTCAAATATGAGGAGGGTAGTTTAGGGCTTTTTGCTGCTTCTCAGAGACTAAGACAATTAGTTAAAAATGGCATTGCAGTTAAACTCTCACCCATCAAAAAAAAACCTTTTCTTATCTTTTGACTAAAATGGATTTTAAAAAATTGTGATATGACAAATTGTGTGTTTATTGTTAATTTCCACTCTAAAATTATGGTATTGAACGGTTAGCATTTGTAACTACTTTAGTTCACCATAAGATGTTAAAAAAAAAAGTTGACATTTTCTGAGTCCAGGTGGTTAGCAAATGGCTAAAACATTTATTTCTAGCATACTGCATTTTTCCTCTCCCAGCATGCATAGAAGATACCAGGTAACTAGGCAACCCACGTAAACAGTCAGGGAGAAGCTGATGGCTCTTGGTCAGATAGCACATGGACCAGACATTGCCGTTTCTATGGGCCTAGGTTTGGAGTTAGACTTACTGCTCTAAGTGAAGAAGAAACCAGGCCTCTAAATTATCAGTTCCAGGCTCTGCTGCTATCAGTTGTTCTGGTCATGGGGCAGCAGCTTGGGCTTGGAGATCTGTGAATATCTTAGATGTAATGCTCCATGCCTGGACCCTAAGCACTGACCAAATGCTTGCTGATTAAGATAATTGCAGGAAGGCAGTGCTCTGTGTTTACCTAGGAGAAAGTAACAAGACCTGGCAGTGGGAAACTGTTCTGAACTAAGGAATTAATTTCCAAATATGTAACAGAAAGGGAGTTAGCTACAGTGAAAAATCTACAGCAAAGGACAGTCACTTTATTCACAGAGCAATGACACCAAAAAACCTTGTCTTCTGATTTAGCCTTTACCGGATCCCTTGGTTCTGCTAAGTCGCTCATGAACAGATGGCTGAGCAATTATTGAATAATGTTGCAGCTTCTAGCAGTTAACCTTTATCTGCCACTGTATTGTTTACTTTTCTAACTCTGTGACCAAAACACCGGAGGAAACAACTTGTGGCAGGAAGGATTTGTTTTAACTCATAGTTTCAAAGAATTGAGTTTACATTTTGGTCCATTCCCTGATTCCAAGCTACAGCAGACACCATGGTAGCTGCAGTACGTGGTAGGGTGGTGGTGGGGGGATCTTCCTCACTTCATGACGACAAGAAGGAGAAGGAACAGAAGAGAGAGAATGAGAGACAGCAAACGAGAGGGGGCAGACAGACAGATGAACAGAGACAGAGAGACAGAGACCTAAAGGACAGAGATACAGATACAGAAAAGGATAAGGGATGAAACATTGAGGACTTACACCCCCAGTTGTCTGCTTTTCCTAGCTAAGTCTTCCCTCCTAAAGTTCAGAGAACCTCCCATTATCTGTGGACAAAGTGATATCACAGGAGTCTGTGAGATCGTTCATATTCAAGCCACAAAGGACGGATTATGAGGGGTTCTGTAAGGTGCAGGTCCTGAGAAAAAGTAACTAAGGCAATAGATTAGGACTCTGAGGGAATCAAGTTCAATGACTGTTTCCCAACCAGTGTGTAATCATTTCAAAATTCTAACAAGTTGTATAGCTTATTATTAATAAGGTGATTATCAGCCCTGAAGCAAAGAGAGTAAATCCACGAGATTCAATATATATTTTTTAGTATTTCATTTTTATACTTTATTAAAAGTAAAAAAAAAGATTAATGCAAAATGTTGCTGCTGTCTAATACAGCAGCTCTTGCTGTTTTTCTCAGATGGCTCCTTTAGTGCCCAACACTATCTCCACGGCAACTACTTAGGTTTCTATAAATCTCAGATTGCAAGGAGGTGGGGAGGAAGCAAGAGTAAAGGTGAAATTTTACAAGCTAGGATTTTCTTTTAAATGTAAAACAGTTTCTAATACAAACCCAGATCCTTTGTTCCCTAATGTACAGTCAATCCTGCATGTGTGTGCTCAGAGTTTATCACCTGTACATGGCGGATATGTAGCTTCTTCACACAGTAGCTGGCCAGTCACTGCGCAGCGAGCACTTTCTGGGTATCAACAATGAGAGAAAATAAAACCTGAGCTCCTGAAGAGTTAATTCCATGAAGAAACACCGGGTTGGCTAAAGGGAAAGCTGAATCCAAGCCCATAAAGCAGAGTGGACAGATGTGAACAGAGGTGTGCACTGAGAAACAGTGGCAGGTAGGCTGAGGAAGGTAGGAAGACTAGAACTATGTACCACTGAGGCTAACTTTGTGGACCTAGGACCTCTGGGTTAACTGAACCCACAAGGCACAGCCAGGAACATTCCCCCCCATGCTTCCTGGCAGTTGGTCAAAGACAAATTCCCAAGTGCTCTCATTTCAGTATTAAGTATATCTCCTAATAACCTGAATTTCTTCTTACTCCACTTTGCCTTGCACTCACTATAAAGCAGAGTAAGTCAAAGACATCTGCCTCTAACACACTTGTCTCCTTTCAGGATGTGTCCTTTTTTATCTAACTCTTATTGAATTCACTCCTGAATACATTGTTGTCCTTAAAGGGCCTTCCAGTAAAGGTTTCTCTATTTTCTTTCACCCCAAAACTGTCTATCACAGAGCACAAGTAACATTTATGGTATAGCTTGTCACTCACTTTTTAAAACTCTTTTTCCTTTTGTTTCTTTAAGCAAACAAGATGGCAAAGCATCAATGTGAAGCTGTTTTGTGGCATCATAACTGTAATAACCTACAGTGGTGTAATCTCCGTGCCTGATAGGACAAAGAGGATGGGAGAAAGGCTCCAATCCCAGTCAAGTTTGTTGCAAACATGCTGTCTTTAGCAGGGGAAATCATATTACTCTCTCCCTTGTTAGGTTCAGGGACTGTCTAGTATCCTCCTGGACAGTTGACATGCAATTGTCCTGAGCTAGAATAGGGGAAAACATCTCTGAATGGAACAAGTAGGCATTAGCTCAGTTGCTGATGGTGGAGACAAGGGAAACTTTAACTGTAGACCAATTAAATGGATTTTCCCTGATTTACAAAAAAGTGGAAGTTCCCCAAAGTAGACTACATGGTGTCATGAGGAGATCTGAAGGAGCCAGTGACTCTTTTCACAGATGATGTGTCTAAAACTTGTGGTCCAATCTAACTTCTCTCAATTGGAGCTGCCTTAGTCTTTATTCTCTAACTCATGGATACATTCCTGGCCCAGTCATATCCTACGTCACCAGTGTAGACCTTAGGGCAGTAGTAGTTCTCAGTACTGTTGCCCCTGGAGGACATGATGAAGCTCTGCTCCAGAACAGGCATGATCATCAAATCCCTGGTATTTGCAGAGCCATCATGAGAATTTACACTGGGGAGTCTGCTTCCTGTACATTCAGTCATGTTCTTTTGTTGTTGAATAGTTTCTGAGGGTTTTAAGAATAAAATCAATACCATCTCTTATAATAAGAAAAACTTACATAAGAAAAAAAAAACACCTAGGACATTAAAAAAACTTCTAACCTGGCTGGAGAGATGCTAGTGGTTAAAATAAGGCAACCTGGGTTCAATTATAAGCATCCACATGGCTGGTCCTAACTGAGTGGAAAAAAAAGTAATAAAAAGGAAAGGAACATGGCTGCTCCTATGTGTGGTGGAAGAGAAAGTTTATTATAGATTCTGTGAGCATATACCCAGAGTCAGAAACATCTGGGAGAGTCCAGAGTGGACATGACCCTGAGCCATATGGGGAGAGTAGGGTAGCAAAGGTAGAGGAGAGACGAGGAAAACAGGTACAGCAGCCAGAAGGCCCAAAAGAGCGTAGACCAAAGGGTCAGGTGATCAGAAATGCAGCGTAGGAGATAGCGTATGCAGCTAAGAGGGCCCTGTAACAGGTAGGGGCTGAGGGATGCTGGGAGAACCAGGCTGCCTTGTTCACTCTGATACACTAAATAAGCACCTCAGTCATTTGTCCCAGGTTTGAAACCTAACACTAACCTTCTCTAACTCCAATCCCAGGGCATGCAGCATCCTCTTCCATCTTCTTTGTGTGATAGACATGCACAGGTTCTACACATGGATGCAAGCTAACACTCAAAAAATTAATTTTTTTAATTAAAAAAACTTTCAACTACCATATTCTCCCTTATTGCTATCAGTAGAAATGTAAGAGATACATTCACAAGGCATTTATTTAAAATAGTCGGGCATTTGGCTCTCTGTTACAATGCTGTTCTCATTCTGCACAGTTCCAAATACCAGGTAGAGGAGTTAGCTAATATTCTTACCTGGTAGTTCGGTGGACTCTTCAACAGCCATGATATTTTTCTCCTTATCATATGTACTCACTCCATATATTTGCTGCAGACTTTATTGCACCAACTATGAATTTATGGAATTCAAGTGAGTATTGAACCTCTATGCTTCCATTTGTTCCTTTTCATTTTTCTATAAAAAAGAAAATTACACCAACAAACTTCCAAACACTAGAGCACATAGTTGGTTATGTCAGTCAACTCATTCCCTTTCACACTCCTTTTATTTCTCCTTACTCATAAAATATTTGGGCAAAAACAATTTTTATAAGGAATGAGTAAAGATGAATATACTTTTTTAAAATCTAAGAACACAATTATCTGAATGAAAATAAAAATAATAATAAATTATTTTGGCTCTCATTCCCACCCCCATCACCACTGCCTGTAAATAATACATTACTAAAAGTTTTTAATGCTTTAATTGTCTTTTGAAATTTATTGTCATGTACATACTTCTGATTTTAATTAGTATGTATGCATCCCTAAAGATAGGTGGGTTTCTTTAACATGTTTTTAGGTTTTATAAAGAAAAATTACTCTATTATATAACATTCAACAAATGGTGCTGACATAACTGGATATCAACACGTAGAAGAATGAAATAGATCCATATATATATATATCACCATGCACAAAACTTAAGTCCAAGTGGATCAAAGACCTCAACATAAAGCCAAGCACACTGAACCTCAATGAAGAGAAAATGGGAAGTACACTTGAATACATTGGCACAGGAGACCACTTCCTGAATATAACCCTAGTAGCACAGATACTGAGAGAAACAATAAACGGGACCACCTGAAACTTAAAAGCTTCTATAAAGCAAAGGACATGGTCAACAAGACAAAATGGGAAAAGATCTTCATCAACCCCACATTGGAGAGATGTCTGATCTCCAAAATATACAAAGAACTCAAGAAATTGATCATCAAAAGAACAAGTAATTCAATAAAAAATGGGGTACATACCTAAACAGAACTCTCAACAGATGAATCTAAAATGGCTGAGAGACATTTAAGGAAATGCTCAACACTCCTAGCCATCAGAGAAATGCAAATCAAAACAACTATGAGATTTCATCTTACACTTGTAAGAATGGCCAAGATCAGAAACACTGATGAGAGCTTATGCTGAAGAGGTTTTAGGGTAAAGGGAACACTCATCCACTGCTGGTGGGAATGCAAACTTGTACAACCACTTTGGAAATCAGTATGGTGGTTTCTCAGACAATTGGGAATCAACTTACTTCAGCATCTAGCAATACCACTCTTGGACATATACCTAAAACATGCTCAATCATACTACAAAACACTAATGACAGCTTATGCTAGAGAGGATGTGGGGTAAAAGGAACACTTCTCCATTGCTGGTGGGGATGAAAACTGGTACAGCCACTTTGGAAATCAGTATGGCATTTTTTTAGAAAATTAGGAAACAACTTACCTCAAGACCCAACAATACCAATCATACCAGAAGGACATGTGCTCAACTATGTTTATAGCAACAATTTTGTCATAGCCAGAAACTGGAAACAACCTACATGCCCCTCGACTGAAAGATGGATAAAGAGGATGTGAAACATTTACACATTGGAGTACTACTCAGTGGAAAAAAAAATAATGACATCTTGAAATTTGCAGGCAAATGGATGGTTCTAGAAAACACCATATTGAGTGAGGTAACCCAGACCCGAAATACAAATATAATATGTACATGGTTCTGAGTACATTAGAACATTATTTCTCTTTCTGCTCCCTTGAAAAGTTTGTATCTATTGGCATTATATATACATTAAATTTTTGATAGATAATATCAATAAAAATCTTAGTATGGAGTATTTTTAAGGTTAGAGTTTTAATTGCGTGCTTAGAATTGTCACTTCTTGTAGGCCCTTTCTATATTTTAATTTTTTATTTGGAATAAGCATTTTAAAGTTATATTTTTCTTAAAAAGCTTCCTTTTAGTTTTCAAATTGTTATAGACTTTTTAAAATATTTTGGTTGGTTTTTTTTAATTCACTTATAGATTTTGGGGTTTCTCTTCCTTATAGCCACATCAGATGTTTGGTATTTCTTTGACTTGTTTTTGAAGGAACACAGTTTGAGGGGCTGGAGAGGTGACTCAGTGGTCAAAAGAACGTGCTGCTCTTGTAGGGGTTCTGTGTTCAGTTCTACCAACAAAGCAGCCTACAACCATCTCTAACTTCATTTGCAGGGGATGTGATGCCCTCTTCTGGCCTCTGTGGGCTACCAGCACTCATACTGCACACATAAATGAAAGTAAACATTAAAAGAATGTTTTTATTTTATTGGTCTATTCTACACATGTTTGTTTCCAACTCTGTTTAGTCTTGTTTTTTCTTCTTTATGAAGTCATCCATCATTTCGCTTCATTGGTTGTTCTGCTTTTCCATTCTGCAGAAACTTGTTTATTTTCTGATTTATAGAGTACATGGAATCATGTTTTAATTGTTCAGATCCATTTATTGTTTTAGTAATTTTGTAAAAGATGTTTAACTCTATTATGATCAATGCACATAGATTTTATGATATCAATTTTGTATTAATTTTATGATTTTATGATATTAATTCCATAAAATCTGTTAAAACTTGTCTTATGGCATATTGTACAGCCATTTTCCCCTCAAACTCTAGTTTGTAACAAACAAGTTTTATTTTCCATACTTTGGGTGTACTGTTCTGTATGTATTATATATGTATATTCATTAACACACTATTGAGTTTTTAACATGTTTTATATATTTATTAAGGAGAGAAGTATAAAATTTTTCAATTTATAGTGAATCTATTCATTTTTCCTAGTCAGTTCTTCTAATAAGATATTTTTTGAAGTACTGCTAAATGGTAGCCATACATTTTAAATCAGGATGGATTTTGGACTAAATTGCTTCTTTTGTCATTATGAAACTGGCCTCTCTACCACGAAAGAAAAGGTTTTTAACAATGTGACTACACAGTTCTGATATTAATGTCACTACATAATTAATTCCTTTGGTATTTCAGTGTATAATAATTCATGAATCAATTATAATCTTTCTATATGCTTAGTTTTAAGAGTAGCATCATTATTACAAGTTTTTATGTAAGTTAAAAAATACATAAAAAATCTTTCTCCTTTCCCCTCCTTTCCTCTCTACCACTTCCTCTTTTTCCCTTCCTCCCTTCCTCCCTCCCTCCCTCCCTCTCCCATTCTTCCTTCTTTTGCATCGCATTTAGATGATAGTTTAATCCACTTATATTCCATTAAATTACTAGGGCACTTGTATTTTTGCATCACATTTACCCTGATTTTTTTTATTCTGTTTTATTTTGGACTAATCTTTTTCTTTCTCCTTTGAAATACCCCTTATAATTTTTATGTTCCATTTCTATTTTATAAGTAATTTCTAAAATGCCAGCAATACTACCTTGCAAATGCAGGCTTTTTGTTCTCCTTCTACCTAAAATGAAAGCATCCATATTCCTTAATATCCGATGCCTCAATTCATTATTTTCAAGTAATTTATTTCCATACTTGGACTCCTTAGATTTGATACTTTCTATGGTTTTATATCAAATGCTAGTTGAAAAGCTTCCCTGCCTGTTTTTCCTGACATCTTGCCATTTATTTATGCATAACAGATTTCTTTCTGGTGCCTTTTCATTGCTTTGACATATATTCTTAGGAGTTTTCATTAAAAATAGTTATTTGTTTGCAAATTCACTTTTCAGAAAATGTCTCTATTTCAGCTTTCTTTTACTATCCATAAATCTACACAGTTTTTCAGTCACCTTTTGGAAGTGTGATTTTATCTTTTTATTTCTGTCATTATAGTTGATAACACAACTAGTGGTATGTGTGACATTCCTTTTTTATTTGTGAATAATCAGTCAGTTTTCTCTAGATGCTTTTGAGATATTCAGTTTCATTCCTTGATATTTTATATTGATGATAAATAGGTGTCTGCTTTAGATTAGTC
>NC_022030.1:14785672-14799480 GCF_000317375.1 Microtus ochrogaster
AATACTATGAACAAGTCTTAGTCACTGTACTGACTGGTGTTGTGTGTCAACCTGACACAAAATATAGAGTCATCAGAGGAAGGAGCCTCAGCTGATGAAATGCCTCCATGAGATACAGTTGTAAGGCTTTTTCTCATTTAGTGATCAATGGGGGAAGGCCCAGTCCATGGTGGGTGGAGTCATTAATGGACTGCTGGTCCTAGGTTCTCTAAGAAAGGTGAGCTGATAAAGCCATGGGAAGCAAGGCAATAAGCAACACCTCTCCATAGCCTCTGCATCAGTTCCGGCATCCCGGCTCCTGCTCTGTTTGTGCTTCTGTCCTGACTTCCTTCACTAATGAACCCCAATGCTGAAGTGTAAGCCAAATAAACTCTTTGCTCTCAAACTTGCCCTTGGTCATGGTGTTTCATCACAGCAATAGAAACCCGAATTAAGAGTGGGGTATTGCTATGACAGACCCGGTCAAGTTTTGAGGAGAATTGTGAAAGGACTTTGGAACGTTGGGCTAGAAAAACCATTGAGTGTTGAAACCTCAGCGAGATGTCCTGTGGAAACTTAGAAAATAGCACTATTGGGAGAAGTGAAGAGGATGGAGGCCTGGCTTGCAAAATTTCAGAGAGAAGTTTAAAGTTTCTATCTGGGCCACTTATTATTTTGCATTAGGATCCCGTGGTTCTACTTAGCTAGTGTTGAAGAATCACGTGTGATTAACAAGTTTCCAAGACTACTAAAGCAAAATTTTACTTTGTTGGTACACTTAATGCTGGTTGGTTGGAGCTAAGAAACTGGAGGTGAGAAGATGAGACCAGCACCACTGAGATCAAATCTTCTGGGAAGTATTTCCCGAGAGCACAGAGAAACAGTGTTCTTTCTACAGGTGCCAAATTGTACCTTGTGCTGACAGCCAGACTTGGTAATGTGTAAGCCAGGTGGTACTGGTTTTTAAGCCATGAAGGAGTGTTGGAAAGCAGTTGAGGCTTGGCACTGTGAGAGGTCAGGGGACACCGTTAGTGAAGGTGTGGCCTCAATGGTGGTTGAAGACCCAGGACTGAAGAGGTTATGCAAAAAAAAATCAGGCTTGGCACCATAAAGAGAGCCTATGAGAGTCTATTGGTAAAAGTGCAGCCCAGTTGCAGTAGAAGACTCCCAATATTTTGGAGATACTAGTACCATGAGACAACCACCAAGAACAGCAACAGGAGGAGTGGAGCCAACCAGAGCCTAGAAGATGAGCTGTGTGTGCTGCAGGCAGTGGAGCTGGAGAAGTGACCCAAGCACTTTGGAGGAGTCCAGAAGATTATGGGTGGATTCCAGATATTGTATGGTTGGAATTTTGTTTTGATTTGATTTGTTCGTGATAGAGCCCTGCTTCTTCCCTCTTAAAGTAAGAAAGTATTTTACTGGAGCCCACAGTTGAGAGACTTGAACTTTAAAAAAAAAATTGAATATTTAAAGAGACTGACTATTTTAAAAGATCTGCAATTTTAATATGTTTGAATTTGCAAAGACTGCAAAACTTTTAATATTATTTAATATCATTGGGATGAATAAGAAAGGAAGGGTCGTAGCTTAATAGTGATGTGTTTGTGTGTCGAATTGACGAGTTATCTGTTATATTGGCTGGCTTTATGTGTCAACTTGACACAAGCTATAGAGGCATCAGAGGAAGGAGCCTCAGCTGAGGAAATGCTTCCTTGAGATCCAGTAGTAAAGCATTTTCTCACTTATTGATCAGTGGAGGAAGGCCCAGCCCATGGTGGGTGGGGTCATTTCTGGACTGCTGGTCCTAGGTTCTCTAAGAAGGTGAGCTGATCAAGCCATGGGAAGCAAGGCAATAAGCAGCACCCTCCATGGCCTCTGCATCAGCTCCTGCATCCTGGGTTCTGCCCTGCTTGAGTTCCTATGCTGACTTGCTTCAGTGATGAACAGCAATGCTGAAGTGTAAGCCAAATAAGCTCTTCGCTCTCCATCCAACTTGCTTTGGTCATGGTGCTTCATCGCAGCAATGGCAACCCTAACTAAGACATTTGCCAAATCCTAGAATGTTGCTTCACCTTCTTTTTTTTAATAAACCCTTCTTATCTTTCCATAGTTCCGGGTAGATAGGTGTAATGCTTTTTCAGTTTTATTCCTGTGGAACTGATCAGTTCTCAAAGACACTGGGTTTTCCTCTCCGTGCTGCTTCTGTTCTTAGCTCTTCTTTGGGACTTGTGTACATTCTCAGATGTGATATGATAGGCAACTGATACCACACCCGTTAGAAGTGATGCTCTTGTAGAAGTGATGCTCTCGTAGAACGTGGCCAGTCCCATGTGGAGAAGCTAAATTGGCTGCCTTGACATTGAAGCTCTTGTGAGGAGAGGTCCAACCATCCCGCCTGTCCCAGCTGAGGCTGTCCACTAGCTAACCACTGATACTTGAGTGTGTAGCCAACTGGAACCAGCAACAGAACTGCTAAATCAAGTAGAGTAGTGGTTCTCAACCTTCCTAATGCTGTGGCCCTTTTAATGTAGTTTCTCATGTTGTGGTGACCCTCAACCGTAAAATTATTTTCATTGCTGTTTCTTACCTGTAATTTTGCTACTGTTATGAATTGCAATGTAAATATGATCATATGCAGGATATCTGATGTGAACCCTGTGAAATGGTCATTCAACTCCAAAGGGGCCATGACCCGCAGGTTGGGAACCACTAAAGTACAGGCATAAGAGATAGTAAGTTAGGGTTAGCAAGATGATTCACCAGATGAAGGTGCTTACCAACAAATCTGAAGACTTAAGTTCAATCCCTGGAACCCACCTAACAGGAGAGTACTTTTCTTATAAATTGTCCTTTGATGCACTCTATAGCACAAGGGCACACACACACAAATGAATGAATGAATGAATGAATGAATGAATGAATGAACTAACAAACACATGCAAAACTAATTGTTAAAGGGGTAATGCCAAATCATAGTAGTTAGGCAACATTAAAGTTTAATTTCTTGCTTCTCAGTCTGTCCTTTATATTTCTCTTTGAACTCCCTCTGTTAATTTCACAGTGGTTTCTTCATTTACTTATTTTTTTCTCTTGTGATGAGTCTAATGTGCCCTTTAATTCTATTTAATCTTTTAATCTAGTTGTTATATATTTGACTTCTCCCTTTCTATCTGGTGCCTTTTTTCATGTTTATCTGATTTTCTGATTATCACTGGGTTTCTTTCTGACACATTTGGTTTTTGCTCATTTAAAACTTTAAATACCTAGTCTCTATACCTCTTTGGATTATAGCACACATATCAAAAACTCAAAAGTTAGTATCTACATGGAAGAGAAAACATACAGCATTTTATTTTTGAGTAAGACAATAAAAGAAAAATCTCTAGCTCTTATACGAGGAAAATAACTTTAAATACTATTTCTGCATAGCTCAAGTACTTGAGAAAATAAGATGTGAAATCTGCCTTTATGGTCAGAAATCCTGAAGAACATGAGTTTTCTTTGGTTTTTCCCTCCCGTGATCTGACTGTATAGTGGCCACTTCCTCTTATGTTTGCAGTCGTGAATGTAGGGCCTGCAGGACTGGAAAGGCCATGCTGCTGGAACTGAGCTGCGCCCAGACAACTAGAAAGAGATTTCCTTTGGTCTCTATCCCAGCATCCCTGCTTGCTACAGTCAAAGTCAATTTGTTATTTCCTGGCTTGACATTTACTGTCCTGGGCAAGTAGAGGAAATTTACGTTACAGAGGAATCTGTAATCAGGATTATGGTCATGGATCCACAGGGAGATTTTCTTTCTCAACCCTGAACCCTGCTATGTTCTCCCATGTGCCCACTGGTTTTACGTCAACTTGACACAACCTAGAGTTATTGAGAAGGAATGAGTCTCCTGAGAAAATGTCTCCCTGAGACTAGGCTACAAGCAAGCCTGTAGTCATTTTCTTAGCTAGCGAGGAATGGGGGAGGTCCTAGTCCCATGCTTGGGAACACCCCTGAACTGGTAGTCCTGGGTTCTCTAAGACAGCAGGCTGAATGAGCCAGGAAGAGCAAGCCAATAAGCAGCACCCGTTCCTGACCTCTGCATCAGCTCCTACCTCCAAGTTCCAACCCTGTTTGAGTTCCTGCCACCACTTCTCTTAATGATGAGTACGGAAGTGTGAATGAAAAAAAAAAAAAACCCACTTTCTTCCCCAAGTTGCTTTCAGCCATGGTCTTTTAATCACAGCTATAATAACCCTAACTAAGAACCCCAACTCCTGCCCTCTGCTCACTTTATCAAAATACATTCTCCACAAACATAATCTTTCAGCAGGTTTGATATTATCATCATCGAAGCCTCTTGAGGATATTTTCTGCTTTGGGCCCTGAGGTGTCAAAACTTCCCGATTCCTGCCTTACCTTTCCTTTCTAGGTTTCTCAATTGCCTGTTTCATTGTGTTGTATTAGTGTTGACATAGGATCTCACCCTTTAACCTAGGCTATCCTGGAACCCATTGTGTGTCCTAGCTTTCAACTTGTCATGACCCTCCTGTCTCCATCTTCTTGGGGCTGGGATAAAGCTGTTAACTATGAGCTATCATGTCTGGTCTACACTTCCCTGCTTCCCGTGTCCGAATATAGAGGGGCTCTGGACTGCTTCTGAGGCTTGCTCTCTGCCTGCAACATTGCTCCACTGTCACTTCTGCCTGCTGCTGAAGTCACACCTGCAGGTATAGATCTCTTCAGTCCAGTACAGATGCAGGCATTCAGCACATTCAGTTCAGTCTTTCCCTTTGGAAGTCCCCGCAGGCTGGAAAGTGCCCTGTTCTGCTCTCCACCCTAAAAGAAGGTACTTTGAAATCTCTGATATCATTTTGTTTGGAAAAGGGTTTTTGTTTGTTTGGAATTTTAAAATTGTACTGTTATTATGTTCATTAACAATTCCATTTTAGAGTATGTGTGTGTGTGCATGCACACATGTGCATGCACCCACGTGCACACACCCACGCAACAACTTCAAGACTATGGATGAAAATGGTAGCTCCCTGTGTAGGACACTTACACACCACAGCACACTCGCCACAACCACAGGCACTCACTGTTTCATCTCCTTAAGAATCTTACCAAAAAGCAGCAATAGAACACTGGGTGGGAGCCAGCAGCTTGAATGCCCAGAAGCCCCTGTGGCAATAGGTTCTTTGGTCTTGTTTTATTTCTTTGAATCTTGAGGTCACAAAGTCTACACTACAGTGTTTGCTGCTGCTGGAGTAAGATGCATAATAACGAGTAGGGCATATTTTGTGTTTGACCATAATTTATGGGAGAAGAATCCCTTCCCTGAGAAATATGCATCACTTACAAGGTTTCTACCAGAGAAGAGCACATCTAGCTTTCTCTCCAGAGATTATAGATGCTAGTGCTAAAAGGAAAGGTTGTGGAAGAGGTTCAAGACCTGCTCATGCAATTTATTACCCGATCTGTGCTTCAATTTCTTCAGCTGTAAAATCAGCTATAATTACTGATCTAAATTCCTAAAGTTTTTATGAAAATTAATGAGTTGAAATGTATAAAGTTGCTGAGAGTACTGTGCATGTAACAAATAACCTAAGGGTAGCTGTTTATGGATGAAGCGTGGTCAGGTTTGGGAGAGGAAGAACAAATAAATTTGACCTTTGCTCCGGACACACATTAAAATAGAGTTGCTTCTGTTTGTGATAGCACTGGGGAGTCAAACTGTTACTGAGGACTGTACACTGAGCTTTGCTGGTGCGAGGCCGGTGCTCTGCTAGGCAGGTCTCCAGTGCAAGCAAAGTATTCATCACATCTGAATCAGACAACAGTGTAGGTGCGCCATGGTACCCACAGTGAGTTCATCTCGAAGTCAGCTGGGAAATTTCAACAGCATGCAACTGAAAATGTCTGTGGATGCTGTATGCACTTGTTTCCCAAGGTCTTTAGTTAAAATGATGCTCTTTTCCTTTATCCTTGCATGACATTCAATTTTTGTCCTTAAGCAAACTGCATCTTCACCTTTCTCCTCTAATTTTCATTTTAATTGTGTCCTGTAGGGCAGAGCTAGGGAGAAACATGGCCTACAGTCATCTTCCTGCCGCACTGACAGTATGAGAAATGGGAGCTTGGACCAGCTCTTCTGTCTTCCTGTGTTCATTTTCTCTGCTGTAAAATGAATGCACTTCCTCTCTGTAGCTCTCGGGGAATTCTCCAGATTATACCAGATAGAATGGCAGTGAGTTCCATATTATACAATATATAGCCAGAGCAATCCTGTGGCAGGTCCATTCTTTGACCTACATATATTTAGGACTCCAGAAGGATTATCAGTTTACCAATATGTCTATGGGGCTGTAATGACAACTGGACACCAGGTTGCCCATTGGATTTGTCAACAGTGGTATACTGGTCCATGAACCAGCCCTTCCAACTGTTGATGTCATCCTGACATAGTGTTAAGCTAAACGACACAACAGAAGAGAGCAGCTCCCCCATGTGGACAAGGAGGAACACTTGGAGAAACTGAGAACTTCAGGGATAATATATGCAAAGATGAAGGTAATTTTCCCCATCATCCTGGGAGCATTCTAATCAACTAAAACCAAGTTCTTTTAAAATTAAAATACTTTTGTGGTAAGTGCAACACAGAAGGCTCAAAACAAATTATTTTTCAAAATCTTGACCTCTGCAGTCATCTTCTCTGTACCTGTGCCCAGGCAACAGAGTTAACCAGCTTGATTTAATCAGTAAAGCTAGCAGATGCCACAGGCTTAGGAGACAGAAATCTGATTTTCTCGCCTGGTATATAATTTCTGCCTGTCAAATTATAGCTCTGTGTGAATTGTGCAACCTGTTATTAGAATCTTGGATCTTTGTGAAACAATCCAGTTCTACTTCATTTATTTACTATGTACACAGTGCCAACACACATGCCATGGGCACTGAGACATTTACTGAATGCACACTGTAACTATTTATCCATGAGTTTACCATAAGCCACCCCTGGAAAGGATTGTAGGGGTACATTGCATACACATATACACATAAATTATATACATATACACGTGAAAGAGAGGGAAAAAAGAGAGAAAAAGAAAGTGAAAGCGTATTTAAAACAAGGGGCTAGGGACATAACTCAGTTGGCAGAGCACTTATCTCAAAATTATGAGGATCTGAGTTCCATGTCCAGAACCTGTGTAAAAAAACCAGGTGTAGCTAGGGACTATGTTGGTTTAGTAAAATTGTGGTTGGAGGGTCTTCTCCAAGATCATTACTAACTCTAAGTACTTGGGTAGGTTTCCAGTACTAGCTATGATTTCCTTTTCTGTTTCTTGTTGCATAGGCCTTAAGTCTAATTAGATAGCTGTTGGTTACTGTGCAGGTGTGCATGATATTGTTACAACTTTAGGGTTATTGTGCCAATCTGGTTGTTTTCATTCATAGTCATCACAGCTGGGTAGGACTGTTGATTGCCTCACTCCTTAGGAAACTTGCATGGTGCCTTCCAGTACCAAGAGAGCTAGTCCTCAGGGAGGTGGTTTTCAGATTATTTGCAACTCAGGAGTTTCTGGGCCCTCTGTCTGAAGTGCATGATGTCTTCAGTACTAGGGACTGTCTTCCACATCTGGGGAACAACCAAGGACAATGTTTAGGGAGTCTCTTGGATAACCATTAACCCATAACACAAAAGAAGGCTTCTCATGCCTGATGTTGGTGCTTTCTTACATAGTCTATGGCTCTTGGAGGAACTACCATTAACCAAGATAAACAGAAATCATATAAATATAGTCACAAGCTTACATGTATTATAGTAGTTAGGTATATAGTTAATAATATGATTTCTTATGAGTTTTTCAGACACCAGGATTTTTCAGACATGTTATTCTGTTTTTGTTTATCTGCTTCCCTTGACCCTGATTAGAGTTATGCCCTGTTTTCCACAGTTCTTTATTCAGAATACATATACCCTGCTATTCTTCCCCTTTTGCTCCCCCACCACTCCACACTGGCGATGGTTTCTCTTACTTTCCCACTTTTTATAGTTTCTCCAGTATATTTTCTCACATCTGAAGATTTGGAGCAAGGAGCCTCCAATGAGACAGGCAACATTTGTCTTTCTGGGTCTCAGCTACCTCAGTTAATATGATCTTTTCTAGTTTCTAGATCCATCTGAAGCCTAAAAATTTCATGATTACGTTTTTATTTACAACTAAATAGTATTCCATTATTTGTAAGCACCACATTTTCATTATCCACTCATCAGCTGAATAACATTAATGTTATTTACATTTTCTAGCTATTATAAATAAAGCAGAAATAAACATGACTGGAGCAAGCATCTATGGAGTCAGACGTTAAGTCCTTTGGACACATTTATGTTTACACACACAGATAAGTGTAGTCCTGGAGCCTCATCAATGAAACCTCTTTTTTCAACAGACAATGACAAAGCTGGATTGTACTTTATAGCACATTACCATTTAATTGAAGTAGCTTCTTTAAGCAAAGAGGTTTAGTTTTTATTATGTCTTCCTAGAAACAGAATAGCACCAGAGGACTATGATTTTAGCTTGTTGATACAGCACTATGCAAGTCATGTGTTTCAGATCCAGCACTAGGAAAAAAAAACAGAAAGAACAAAAGCAAATAAAACTGTGTGAGATATAGTGACACATGCATATCATCTCAACACTCAGAAAGCTGATCACTAGTTTTTATGGCACTAGTGTGGGATTCCCCTCTGTATGCTGTGGATACCATTGGTTAATAAAGAAACTGCCTTGGCTTATTGTTAGGACAAAACATAGTTATGTGGGGAAAACTAAACTGAATGTCAGGAGAAAGGAGGTGGAGTTAGAGAGAAGTCATGGAGCCACTGTCAGAGACAGATGTGCCAGAACTTTGCTGGTAGACCATGACCTCCTAGTTATGCACAGATTAATGGAGATGGGTTAAATTAAGATATAAGAGTTAGCAAATAAGAAGCTAGAGCTAATGGGCCAAGCAGTGTTTTAAATAATATAGTTTCTGTGTGATTATTTCAGGGCAGAGTGACCAGGAAACAACAAGCAGCCTCTCTCCAAAGAATCGGTATGCCAATGTGGTCCACTAAATCCATGTAAAATCTGAGAAAACTTAAAAAGGAACCCTAGACACAAAAGAACGGAGTTAAGCATGGTTTTGTAGTGGCATTTTCTTGGGTGGGCTCTGTTTGCTAGAAGCAAGCAGAGGCATGGCTCCTTTAAGAGAGGTTTCCCTGATTCAACAGTAGCAGAAAAAAAGTCATGCTGATTTGAAACTATGCCTTTCTGGGCCATACTGCCAGCATGAATTCTGATGAGGTCCAGATATGAAGTATTTAAATGGATTTTGTGAGCAGAGTACTACAACTGCTTAATGGCTCAACATAGACCCACTCCATACATGGAACTGGGACAATGTGCATGACTTGCAGAGGTGGTAAACAGACTTCCACCGTGTTGGACTTGGCAGAGAAAGTAGGCAGGGCCATATATATCCTAGTAATGCAACAGCAGTCCCGTTCAGAAAATAATTATAAATACACAATAAAGACAAATCCAGATGTAAAAGATCTCTAAATGGGTCACAATTTAGATGTTAGATATTTAATGTTAAATATATGTATGTAGGCTTGGGAAAGAAAAACAAGATAGAGATAGAGATAGAGAGTTGTAAAAAGAGACAGAGTACTGACAATCATAGATTAAAGAGTAAAGATAAATAAAATAATACTAAAAAATAATAAAGTAAATAATAAAGATGGAATATACCAAGAGAGTCTGGATTGTGTATATTATTATGCTTTCTTTGATTTTTTTTTTTGACTGTGAAGGAGCTAAGTAACCAACAAATATACTTTAAAGTTATCTTGATCTCAGAATTTGGGTACAAGGATATGTTGTTTTCAAAAATAGGTTCTTCTTTTGTTTTACAGAGGATGAGAACTGTGAATTGCTTCTAGACTGATATGGTTTGATGCACCAAAACCCCCTGAAAGGTCACTGTGAACACCCTTCCAAAAATTACTTCACCCAACTGCTGATTGAGATGAACCTAGCACCATGAAAAATCTGATTAACAGTGCCCTGATCATCAGGAAGGAGCCTAGAGAACTATGCCCATATTCTCAAATATTGTTTATAAAGGTTTGTTTATATTTATAGGGGGATATGCTAAAGAGATTTGCATGGATATGGATCTTGGTTTATTGATACAAATTTAAGGTCAATTTTGTTATGTGGTATTTATGATCTTGATTAAGGTATTGTGTTTGTGCAGCTCATTTAAAATGTAAGGTATAATTAAAAAATACAGGCTAATATATAGTCACCTATAATAGTCAAACTTGTAGTCATGCTAGCTAGGTTTTCTAGAATGTACAGATATATATTTCAGATGGATAGTTATTCTTCAAACCTTTCTAATAGAGTATGGCAATTAAAATGTTTAAGAAATTAGGAATTTTCTTGAAAATGAGACACATCTGCTCCTAGAAGTACTAATCTACTTCAAGAGGATGATGGGCATCAAAGAGGCTCCTTAAGGAGTTGGTTAACCATTTAGGCAAGAAACTGTTTTTGCCTGTACTTCTTGATGCTATGCAGTATAAACTAGACATGTAGGATCCACAGAAAAATAGCTGATGAAGTGGCCTAAAGAAGGTGAGACAGTCCTTCAGGGTTTCTGCATCATGAAAGTGTCTGCCAGACATTCTGCAGGATGTAGAAGAAAGTTACTGACAAATTGCCAATATATGTGGAAATGTCTTTGAAATTTCCTGCTTTATGGAAAAGTCTACCATATCCTATTGGCTAGTAGGCTGAAGATAAGTGCCTAAAACATTACAAAAGAACTTTGGGTAGCTGTCAAGGTAGCAAGATGTCTGTCAATTCTAGAGTTTTGGAAGTTGCTTACAATGTACTTCCTGTTAACTTAGGTAATATTATATTCTTCTGGAGTCTTTGAAGAGTTGAAGATAGCTATAGTTTTCCTTAGTTATGATAAAGGATAAATTAGATATAAAACTTTAGAGTCACAAAGATAGGATAAATGATAGAGTATTTTCCTTAATTTTCCAATATAAATGGACTAAATATTGTAACTGTAATTCTTGCTTCGTAACTTTTGTTGTATGTAATCTTACTATGTTAAAGTTAAAGCCTTCTTTTTATTTAGACATAAAATGGGATGAGGTGTGGGATTTCCCTCTGTATGCTGTGAATATGTTTTATTATCATTGGTTAATAAAGAAGCTGTCTTGGCCTATGGCAGGACAGAATAGAGCTAGGTGGGAAAACTAAATTGCATACTAAGAGAAAAACGGAGATGCTATGCACCTGCTAAAGGAGACAGACACCTCAGAACCTTACTGGTAAACCATGAGCCTTGTAGTGAAATATAAAATTATAAGACTGAGTTAATTTAAGACATAAGTTAATTCATAAGAAACCTAAGCTATTGGCCAAGCAGTGTTTTTATTAATATAGTTTCTGTGTCATTATTTTGGGTCTGGGCAGCTGGGAAAATGAACAAGAAGCCACTGCCTACAGGTTTTCTGTGAGGACCTGAAATAATTATGGATCATCTACTTCTTAGAGTTATAGTCTTTCATAGAGGGATAAACTTAACGAACTCTTGTATTAACTTTTGTAAGAATGATGTTCATTCATTAGAAAGAGAATTTATTTTATAATGTGATCAAAATTTATGCTTACAATATTTTTTTTTCATTTTTCACTTTTACTGAAAATAAATTATTTTCTTGTATAAATATCCTGATTGTAGTTTTCCCTTCCTCTACTCTTCCAAGTACCTCCCTATCTCCTCTTTCCTTAGAAAATAATAGGCTTCAAAGAGATAACAAACAAACATGACAAAATAAAATATAATTAGGTATACCAAGAACCACTATGTCTAAGTTGGACAAGGCAACCCACAGAAGGAAAAAAGCCCCAATAACAGACACAAAAATCAAAGACCTACTCATTTTCATACTCAGAATTCCCACAAAAGTGTCAAATTAAAAGCTATAATATATATGCAGAGGACCTGGTGCAAATCTGTGTTTGCCCTGTGCTGCTGCTTCTGTCTCTGTGAATTCATATGTTCCTTGCTTAGCTGATTCAGAGGGCCTTGTTCTCCTGGCATCCTCTAACCCCTCTGGCTTTTACACTCTTTCTACCACCTCTTTTGCAGGGTTCCCTGAGCTCTGAGAGGAGTAATTTGATGGAGACATCCCATTCAGACTCTCTATGGATAATGTCTGGCTGTGTGTCTCTTGGAGCATATTGTCTGAGGTTTCTGTCCTGCCCGGTTCCCACAGTCATTAAGTCCCAAAGAAATCACACAGGAGTCTACATTAATCATAAACTGATTGGCCCATTAGCTCAGGCTTCTTATTAACTCTTATAACTTACATTAGCCCATTATTCTTATCTGTGTTAGCCATATGGCTCAGTACCTTTTTCAGTGGCGTAGTCACATCTTGCTTCTCCTGTGTCTGGACAGGACTGCAGAGTGAGCTTCCCTCATCCCAGAATTCTCCTGTTCTCATTGACCCGTGTCTACTTCCTGTCTGGTTGTTCTGCCTATACTTCCTGCTACTGGCCAATCAGCATTTATTTAAAACACAATTGATAGAATATAGACAATTGTCCCATACCATTGGAGTAAGCTTCTCTGATGTTGACTGAATAGGCACTGATTTAATAGTGTAGCAGACTATCATTTGAGTCATTTTATTGATTTTTTTAAAGATTAGTAGTGTTTGCTTTTACCCTAGGTCTCTGGGCTCTCCAGTCTCTGGTTCTTGATTACCCAAGCAGTACTGATTATGGGTTCTATCTTGTGAAATGGGCCATAAGTCAAATCAGAACAACAACAACAACAAAAAAAAAAAAGCAAAACCACCACCTACAAAAAGATACTTTATCTATGTATAGCAATATACACAATTTGAAATTGTGTATTAAATTACACTCTAGAAAATGTTTTTATACAGTTTTAAACAGAAGTTTAAAGGGAGACAGCTCAGGTTACAAACTTTATTTCCTAAGAGAGTGAACACACAAAAGTGTTCACTCATGTCTAAATCCTACTCCACTAATGGATACCTAACCACTGCCTCCAAAGGATAACACAGGTTGGATCGTTTGGAATGCAAAATGGGCATTCCAGAGTGCAGTGTGCTTAAGAACAGAAATGAGTGATGTGGGGACCACAGGCTAAGCATACGTAGATGAATGCTGTTAATCATCAAATATGAAAAAAAAGTCCTAACAGGCACATTAAAATTTGAAAGCCATAAAATTTTTCCACCTAAAAGGCAGTTTAAAATAAAATTTGTGTCTATTCTCAGGATGTCATTGCTGCAGAGTTAATCAAGTAAATACTTTGACAAGTGCCAAAATTCACCAATTAGGATAATAAATGCTAAGTTATTTAGGTGGCAAGATGACTTCTTTTTGTGGGAACTTTTATGATGTTAAAAAACTGATCACACATTTTAAGAGTGAGTACAACAAACTTCATTGAGTCTGAACTGATGAAATCCCTGGCATTCTTAGACCACAGGCTGCAGAATTAATAATGAGAGGTGCTGTTTGCTAGGGTTATGCAAGACAGGAGAAATGCTGGCAGGTGGTTTACAGACATGGCTTTTGTTACAGAAAGCTCTGCAGTTGTGGGTTTTTTTGCTTTTTGGCTATTTACCCTTTGGAAGGCCCACTACCAAGCTTCCAGATAAATACATGGAGACTTAGTATTTCTTATGAATGCCCAGTTATAGCTTGGCTTATTTCTAGCTACCTTTTCTT